>NW_024962263.1:38234839-38285774 GCF_019238085.1 Lagopus leucura
AAAAATGGGAAGGAAGGAAGGGAGGAAAAGAGCAGCGGCAACAATCTATGGAGGAAAACTTATTTTACTATAATATCGGAATACAAGATAACACAATATATACAATTTAATTGAAATTGAGATGAATAAATCAGACAAGGCGAGAGAGGGAGAGTTCCCGGGACCGAGTCAAACCTGAAAAGCTTGGAATGGCTAGGAAAGCACCCTCCAGCACCCACTGCCAGGCAGCAAGAGAGTGCCCCCCCCACCCGGAAGGGCCAGATCCCGTGACTTCTGTAATGTACAGGGATAGGTACTTGGAATTGGGGCAGTGACACTTTAATGCCCCGTACACTACATGATGTTTTGATGTGGAATACTGAAATCCAAAAACAAAAACAAAAACAAAAACATAGAACCATGACAATTCGTGACAGCAACTGTAAGCAGAGGTGTGATACTATTGTACTTTCTCTGTAGGGTTCTAAAATCAAAGTTGAAACTGACAGCACTCTGTTCTTCTGTGATTCACAACTTGAGAGATTAAAAGATGAGTGTCTCCATTGTAAAGGCCATGACAGAGCTCAACTTAAGTCTTCTTATTAGCCTTTCCTCAAGCCTTCCAAAGGAAGTATGGCATAGAAATGATTATGCTTCCTAAATCAGACAGGAACAAAATGGTCAAATTGTTCTCAATCTACTGACAATTCAAAATGTTATTGTACATATGTCCAGATATAGCATCTCTGTCTAGCAATTCTAAATTTTTACAGCCCCTTTAACCTTTCATGTAAGAAAAAAAGTGCTAAGAGAAGAGAATTTGTTGTACTTCTACAACTAGACATTACAGTACTTAACCTTACATGAAAAATGTATGTATCATTTTGTGGCTCAAGCTGTTCTACAATGTTCACAGGTCTTTCTTTTAAAGAAATACAGAAGTAATTCTTTTTGCTACCAATTTAATTGAAAAAAAAATTAGCAAGGTATCCTTCCATACATATAAAGCATAAAATCAGTAGATAATTTCCCCAGTTAAGTTCAGTACTACTACTCATCCTCTTTCCTCGACAAAATCATTACTGTGTCTGTATTGCAAGTACAACACTGCTGAACTCTCTAAGGTTCTGTGGTCTGTGATATTTGAAAGAAGACAAACGCTAGTAGAACACTGATGCTCAACACTTACTGTACCTTCTGCATATTTAAGATAAGAGCTATCATTTTAGTAGCTACTACGAGACTACATAAATAACGCTGTTTTGTTTAAATGTTTAGAATTTAGGATATGCTTAGTTCACAGCCAATTATGAGAACAACATATAGATATAATCAAATAATAGAATCATTAAGACTGGAAAAGACATCTAATTTCATATAGTTCAATTGTCTACCTATCACCAATGTTGGCCACTTAATCACGGTCCTTAGTACAGCATCTATGTGTTTCTTGAACACCTCCAGGGACAATGACTCCACCACATCCCTGGGCAGCCCATTCCCATGCCTGATCACTCTCTCAGAGAAGTTTTTACTAATATCCAATCTGAATCTCCCCTGGCGCAACTTGAGATCATTCCCTTTCATCCTATTGCTAATTATGCTGCGGAAAAGGCTGATCCCCACCTTGCCACAACTTCCCTTTAGATATCTGTAGAAAGCTTTAAGATCTCCCCTGATCCTCCCCTTCTTCGGATTAAATAAAATCAGTTCCCCCAACTGCTTCCCATAAAGCCAGTGCTCCAGATCCCTCATCAGCTTCATTGCTCTTCTCTGGACATGCTCCAGGGCCTCCATGACTTTGTTGTAGTGAAGAGCCCAAAACAGAACACAGTACTTGAGGTGTAACCTTATTACAGCTGAGTAAAGGGAGACAATCAGTATGCTCTGTGTATATTCTTCTGCTGTCTTTTCATAATTTGTTGTCTTCTCCCTAAACAGTCGCTGTTTATAAAACATATAGTAAAATGGATTCTTACTCTTTGTAATAGGGCAAGTAAAAAAAAACATGAGTGATACATAGATCTGTGCAAGATAAAAAAAAAATAAACCCAAACTTCTAGAGCTCCATTGTTCAGTATGCAATGATAAAATAAGGCTTGGTAGTTGATTTTAACTATGAATACTAGTACCACCACTGGAACACGAACAAAGTGAAGGTAGCATTTTTCACTAATCCAAGTATATGTATATTAATCTTACAAACTAGATCTTTGATTTTCTTTGTTCCTTTCTTCCTTCCTTCCTTTCTCTCACTTTTTTTTTTAAAACTATTTTTTAAAATTGTACATGTCTTTATTTCCTTCAGTTTGCATACACACATGTGCATACAGCTAAACAAATAGAAAGAGCCCAAGATAGGGTGATTATTTGAAACACATTTTTCCTGTCTTTTAACAGAAGTGATACTAAAGTTTGCAATACTTCTTCAGCCATCTCTGAGGGGTATTGAGCAGATTAATTAGTTCATGTCTTTACAGCACTCTGAAAGCACTCAGTGCAATATAATTAGTTCCATATATTACTAGGATAGCCCTGAATATCTTCAGTGACTCTGCTTCACCAATTTTTCCTTGGCAAAGTATGTCACTTTCTAATTGACCTTGCTCTTTGAAATATTTTCTTAATATCTAATTTAATTTTCACTTTTCCTAGATTTTGTTCATAATACAATAGTTGGCTGAAAATCTCACCTTTTAGAAAGATATTTTTCAAACAAGAAATATCCACACAACAAGTGATTAACATCAGCTAGCAGGAATTTAAATAAAAATTTTTAGAAGTTTCTATCACAATAAGTACCAAAATCATCTTAATTATGGGTTTTAAAAAGTAGACATAATAAGTCTTCAGAATAATTTATTAAAAATCTAACATTTTTATGACAGTTGTACCATAGTTATACCAAACTACTTGCAAGTTACATATTTTTAACTCTAACTTCACACCTTGACATGTTTCTTCAGTGCTTTTTTCTGCCTTCCTAAATCTAATTATTAATCCTCTTAATGTTTCAGTACTTACCCTCACCTCACTTGTTTGATAAGTTGAGGCAGTTCTTTCGGTGCAAATGTCTTTATGATAGTTCTGTATTCATATGCAAATAGGAATGTAAATAATTATACATTCCCATTCATTTACAGCTATTCCGTATTGGATTAAAGGTATGCTACAATTTGTCATCTGACAAAATTGTCATATTGGCAAAGATTGAAAAATTGGCAAAGAAATGGACAATCTGAACATATCAGAAGAGCTGAAGAAGTAGCTGCAGACTGGCATGGAAGACATAGAGGAGGGAGAGGCAGGGCATCCTCCTTTATTTCCCTTGTTGTTCTTGGTGTGGAGGCATCTAAAAGTGTCCTCCCCTCACATTTACAAACACAAGAAGCAACAGTAGGAATAATCACTGTACTCTATTGTGCTGTTGGGCCTAGACATCTGACCTAGAATTATCTTTGTTCCCAAGGTGAGTATCCTCTGAGGCCGGTGAGGGTAGGCTGGAAAGATGTTCAAAGAGGTTTTCTGATTGAGCTGAACTCTGATAAAACAGCTGTCACTTGAGTATTGCCTCCTATTTGTTGACCGCCAGTCTGAATGAAAATCCTCTGCACGAGCTTTTTCTCTCCATGAAACCTGTTTGCCATAACTCTCTACTCTCTCCTCCAATATTTTTTCTCTATCTTTCTTGGGCTTCTTTTGCTACTCACTTCTCATTGAAAAGTCATTAAGAAATAAAGGCAAATTAATAAACAGAAGCATTAACGTGCTTTGCGGTGGTTTTTGTTTTGTTTTGTTTGGTTAGGTTTGGTTTGGTTTGTTTTTTGTTTTTTTGTTTTGTTCTGTTTTTCTATGTGATCATTATATTTTCGCTTTTTCTCCTCTCTTGTTAGAAGGACTTTATAGCTCTTGTCCTCATGGATATGTTTTCTCTCTGTAGTAATGTATGACACAGGAAAGGATAAATTTCACCACTAGCCTCAGGCAAATTGCAAACAGGGTTGTTTAAAAAGTGTAGTATAAGACAATCCTCAACAGTACAAAAAATGTAAGAAAAAAATGAATTTATCTACAGTTATGTGGTATAAAAGTTGAAATATTTATTCAGGGAAGGCATCACTATCTACTTGGAACTTCTGCATATTTTTTAGTAAAGTTCTAGTAAATATAATAGAAAAAAATCATCTCAACTCCTTTTCCAGTCCTTCAAATAACCAAAACTAGAAAAAGATTTATTTTCAAGTCCAGTTCCTTTGAAAATTTCCACTACAAATCCTGTGTGATATTCGTTGAAGTACGGGCAATTTGTGCTTACCAGTAACACATCACACGGGTTACTGAGGTTAGGGATAGAGAAAAGATCTAGACAATTCATATATAATGCCTTATTTCTCAGCTTGAGTGCTGCTGAAATAGAAACAGTCAGTGAAATTACAGGAGATAAGTTCACCTTTCCTTTTCCCTTCCCTGCCTCTTCACTATCTTCCTGCCTCAACAGTGACCTACTTGACAAGTAAGGGTTATATGGTCTCAGTTTTAGACGGGTACAAACTTTTTTTTTAAAACAAGTATAAACCAAATGATTTTCTACAGTTTCGATAGCAGAAATTTTATTTACTCCATTGTTTTTATTTGTGACAACAGAGAGTTGTCTGCAGGCTCCTTCTCTCATGCTTAGTTATGCTCCCACCCTTCAAATAAGTAGTATGATCTCAAACACTGAACACACAGGTTCAGGTTTAACAGAAAGAAAGTTCCCAAATTACTGTAGTAGAAAAATGATATTAAAGCAATATTTTTTCATGAAGAGTTAAAATAATAAAAATAAAAAATTGTAACATAACTAGCAAAAACAAACCACCTTGGATAACAGCTTAAGTTGAAGACCTGTTTCTCTGTAGATATTTTCTAAACAAATTGTGAGAAAAAAAAAAAAGAAAAAAAAAGAAAAAAAAAAAGGAAAACAAGATTTTCAGTTAAACATACATTTAATTACTAGAAAGATTTCAGAGAGATATGGAAATCGGAATCCCCGCTGAATTTTCGCAACAGTGCAAGAATGCTCCTTGGAATATAATATCTACTGCTTTTCCTAGACAGGTTTTATAATTTTTCTAAGGATATCAGATTATGGCACAAAACTTCACCTAATTGTGTGTATAAAGTTCAAAAGTTGGAAAAGATTGCTTTAGGTATTTCTAAGCAATAAAACATTTAGAGGTAGAGTCCACTGTGATTGATGAACATATTCAGTGTACCCTTCTATTTCCCAGACAATCTGACCATGCCCATGTGTGTCAAAGTCAAGACATATGACTTCAGGCCTACCAAAACTTACCCACTCTCAGAAGCTATGACAGGAACAAGGTACCATTTTCCATGCTTGCCTGAGTGTCTCATGTTAGTGTTAGGATTGATGGCTTAGTAAGCGCAAGCAAAGACCAAGCTGTTTCATAGTGCTGTGTCAGTCAATTCTTAAACTCCAGAACCATTATGAGCTGGGAATGTCCCCCCCACTAAAACAAAATCCAAAGAGAAGTATACAGAGCTCTACACACCCCTTGATAATTGTCTTTAACATTCGGATTGTCTTAAAAGTCTCCATGAATTTACTGGCTATCAACAGAATAACTTCAAAGGTATGAGAATGATAGAACTTCTGAAACATTAGATTAACAGGAAAGATTTATTTCATTAGTTCTTAGACAGTTAACATTTTGTATAAGAAATGGTAATTAGTGCTAAGATAGTCCTTAGTCCCATGACAAGGTGTTGGGCTTCACATAGCCAATAGCTATGCCAAGTAAAGGTTACATTATTTATTGCTCTGCTTTCTATCTTAAGTAAGAAAGTAAGATTTTACTCAATAAATTAACAAGATCCTTTTTTTCTCTCCTGGTAATTTGCATCTTGAAATGAATTAATTGAAAACACGTGCTAAGTTGTCTGGACAGGACTAAAATATCTGCCTTACCTTAAGGTATACATTCTTTATAGTAGCATTGTGTCCCTGTTTAAAAGCAATAAATGAGCTGCTTACCTGCAACAGCACTGAGCCAAAGAACCACTTAGAACCACTTCTAACTAAGAGCATGAGAAAGGGCTAGTTACTTAGACCTCTGTAATCCAGAATAATTTAGTAAGCATTGCTTGCTAAAGAGTCCTAAACAGACAAATGGATGATGAAATAGAGTGCACCCTCAGCAAGTTTGCTGATGACACCAAACTGAGTGGGCCGGTTGACATGGTGGAAGGAAGAGATGCCAGAGGGACCTCAACAGGCTTGAAAGGTGGGCCTGGGTGAACCTGATGAGGTTCAACATGACAAAGTGCAAAGTGGCCGGAGGAATCCCAGGCATCCATACAGACTGGAAGGAGAGGTCCTTGAGAGCAGCCCTGCAGAGAAGGACCTAGGGGTCTTTGTCAACAGTTTACGGGCTGGTTCGATACAGTTCCGTGACTAGCGGGGCGGAGGGATTTTGGAAAATCCATGCCTCCGGAAAAAAAGGGAAACAGGGGACCCTGAAATAATTAAAACAGTGGCAACGATCTGAGGAGAAACAAACTAATTTACTAATTATTAGGTTACAAACTAATTTTAAATATAGTATCGGAATGCAAGATAACACATCATGATACAACATAATTAGAAGTGAAACTAATAAATCAAATGTAATGAGAGAGAGAATGTCCAAAAGGTGGATAGGCCTCACCATAACACTGGTGGAGGTGAGATGCACAGTCCGATTGAGCAGCAGGGAGACGGGAGGAGAGCCGATGAAGAAGAGCGGATGAAAAAGAGTGCATCAGGTGACCTTGCCAGGAGTTCTATCTCCTCTCTATGATTGCAAAGTCCCCTGGGGAATGTAGTTCTTGTCTTCCGGGCAGGTACTCAGAACTTGAGCATTAACACTTTAAGTCCCAGTGCCCCCACATGGTGTTATGATGTGGAATACTGAGAGCCAAAAATTACAAAACCATGACAATCTTGATAGATGAAAAGCTTAACATGAGCCAGCAGTGTGCTCTTGCAGCTCGAAAAGCAAATGGTCTCCTGGGCTCCATCAGAAGAGGGGTGGCCAGCAGGGACAAGGAGGTGATTGTCACTCTCTACTCTGCTCTTGTGTGGCTCCATCTGGAGTACTGTGTCCAGGACTGGAGCCCTCAGTACAAGAAAGACAGAGAGCTGTTGGAGAGGGCCCAACAGGAAGATGATCAGGGGGCTGGAGCACCTCCCCTATGAAGACAGGCTGAGGGAGCTGGGATAGTTCAGCCTGGAGAAAAGAAGGCTGCAGGGTGACCTAATTGCAGCCTTTCAGTACCTAAAGGGAGTCTACAAACAGGAGGGGAATTGACTCTTTGAAAGGGTCAATAACTGCAGGACAAGGAGAAATGAATTTAAGTTGAGGGAGGGAAGATTTAGATTGGATGTCAGGAGGAATTTCTTTACAATGAGAATGGTGAGGTGCTGGAACAGGCTGCCCAGAGAGGCTGTGGATGCCCCCATCTCTAGAGGTGTTCAAGGCCAGGTTGGATGGGGCCCTGCGCAACCTGGTCTAGTATTAAATGGGGAAGTTGATGGCCCTGCCTATGGCAGAAGGGTTGAAGATTCATGATCCTTAAGGTTCCTTCCAACCCTGGCCATTTTGTGATTCTGTGATTCTGTGACAACCTTTTAAGAATTTTCACAACATAGCTAAGAGAGACCATCTACTTTCTGGTGAAATACACTCAGGGCCAAAAAAAGATTGAGTTCCTCGTTAACCTACATCTGACCTAAAGCACTGCTTGCAATGTGGAATGCAAAACACCACTACTAGTTTTGTGGAATTTTAATAGAGAAAAATTAAGCTTTTACTTCAAACATATAGTGCAGTTTTCCACTGCAGAGGATGGAAGTGGAAGGAGAAGAGATGCATAGTTGCTTTCTAAAGAAATTATTTAATATAGACAGATGCATGTGCAAGAATATTCTTGTGAGTCATAATTGTTTCTTTGTTTTTTCTCATATATTTTTCTATATATCATAATATGGTATAGCCTGGGATACCAAGCTATAAAATGCAAAGAGTTTAATGATTTTCTTGTGAAGGCAACTTACAGGAGTAATTGTGAAAACAAATGCAAGAATATGGTTTATAAATTTCATCTCTATTTTCTGTGTGCTGATGTACGTGAAAAAAAAATCATCAAAAAACTGACATGAATAAAGACTGGAGGTAAAATGAGAAATTTATTTCAAGATTACCTTCCAACATAAACCATGATGTTAAATTTTCTGTATTTGTGCCACTACAGGCTAACAAAAAATATACAATGAATTTGAAGGAGAAAGGCACATTTAATGTAATATCCTTGGTAACTCACTTGGAAAGTGAGTTTTGGGGAAGCACACATATCCACCTCAGTGATTTCTCATGTCCCTTGGTGTGAGTGTAATCCATTTTATTCTTTATTCTATACATTTCTTAATAAATTTCATGATTCGTAGAATAAAAAGACTGTAGAGTTGCATTGGGGTCCAACATAGAGAGTATAGGAATTCTACTACTATTACAAATTAGTGAGTCATCGTTATACTAAATTCACAATTTTTGTTACTGACAGTTTCAGAAATGATGCTACAGTTTAGTAAGAGTTGGTAAGTATTTAATACAAAATTCAAGAGATGAAAAGAAAAAAAAAAGAGAAAAGGAAAAACAACGAATTTCTGAGCACTATCAATTCCTTCTGTACATAAACACATTTTCAAAAACCAATTCAGTACACAGAATTGAGCCAGTTCTTGGTGGAAAATGGTATTATATAAAGTATTGTACAACTCATCCTTAAGAGTATTGTAATCGATTAGAAAAAAAAAAAAAAAAAAAAAAAAGGCATAGCTTACAATAGACATCTAATAAATGTCATCAATCAGCTATTGCTGTAAAAAGCAAGGATAAATATTTTTCATTCTTGGAAATAAAGCTAACCGTAAATTAAACTGCGTTAATTAGAAAATAAATCATGATCTAGTGCAGTATTAAATTCTAGCTGTAAGTATTCATCTGCTTCTTTTAATATCTTGTATGTGAATTGAATGCTTCTGAAAGAACTTTACTTTTCTAACAACCACAAGTAAAATACACTATTTTATTTTGTATCTATTAAATGTTCCTGAAGAAAATTATTCAGAAACATTACAGATTTTATACAAATAGATGACAATTTTTCATTAATTCTCTCTTCTTCAAGTTAATAATGGAGAAATATTCGCATGTAAATGATTTCTATGAAAGCATGATAAAAGATAAAATTCAGTTCTGGAGTACTGACCTGAATCTTCAAGGATTTAGTGGATCACATAGTCTTTCAAAAAAAAATTATTAGTTGAAGCGGTCAATGCAGAATATTCACACAGTCTAGGATTACACCATGAAAAGATAAATAAACTGAAAATAAAAAGCCCTAGAATGTTACATACAGTTTGGCGGATTTTGACTAATCCAATATGTGGACAGCAAAATAAATATTAAATTAAATTAACCACTAATTATAAGTATTACCTGCATATCGTAGATACCCAAATCACTAATCTGTAAACTAATTAAGTAGAAGCATCTACATACAAATTAGGATGCATGCTGCAGAAAGCAAAGAAATAAAGCGTCAGACAATTTCTGTAGTACTCAGTGAATACATGCAGAATTACCAAATGCAGTTTATTTGACATCTGTTTTCAGCTCAGCATACATTGTACATGTATGAGCAGATACACTGATAAACCTAAATGTCCACAAGACAATAGAAATTAACAATCAAACGCCTGTTTAAACAAAGCAGATATGTCTTGCACTCTTTGATTTGCTACTGTGTCATCCAAATACGTCAGACATCAGGAAATTCAGAGTTCTAATATAATCAGAATATGGGAAAGATCAATTCACCAAGAAAATAATACAACACTCTCACAAATGCTGCCAATTTAATTGTGCCCTTAAGGATAGTGAAGTATCCTTAGTTATTAAGCTTGGTTGCTATGCTACACTCTAAAATAGAGACTCAGGTATGGGCTTAACAGGTTATCCTCACTCCTTCAATTATAGATAGATAGATAGATAGACAGACAGATAGATAGATAAAACTTTGAATAATTGAATCACATAGACTAATTTACTTGCTACTAATTCCCATTAGTTAGTACAATATCAATATTAAGTAAATTCAACATTATAGCTGCCCTGTAACATATCTCGTTCTTCTTTAGCCAGCTATTTATCCAGTGCAAACTCCCAAGGGATTAGAGGGAACAATCAGTTGTGTCCTCAGTTCAGTCAAATTCTGGTAATGGACACATCCATTATAAGACTTGATGCAGTAGTCATGGAGCATATACTATCACACAGAAGTGGTTAATTTTCTGCTGCAGCTATCATAGGGATCACCCAAGACTAGGCTGATTTTATATACTGATGAATATGATACTTTGCTTTGTGTTTTCACGAGTTTCAAAATCTATGTATAATTTTGTAATAAGTTAAAAAAGTCAATTTCTACAGAATCTTAACTACTTTTTTTTGGTTGTCAATATATTCCTTGCTGCTGAGGTCAGTGCTTTCTAGTCTCAAGCTGATAACCATTTTGCTAGTCCTTTTATATCTTTAAGAAGATTATAACTTCTGGTTCAAGGAAGCTGCTTCTGATTCAAAACTGTGCCATCCCATCTAACCTTTATGTAAGAGCCATCTCTTATGAGCAGCCTCCTTATTTTTTATCCTTTATTGGGTATATATATGTAATGAAGTTCTGTAACAACAACAACAACAAAAACCACTATGATTGTGTCTATTTATAAGATGGGGTGATATTATTTTTGTCACAAAACAATGCAATTACACTAGGTAAGTATCACATGCCAGAGTTATTCACTCCTTCCCGTTCTCTGCAGGAGTAGCACTGCAAAGACATCCTCACCTGACAGTATCTGAAATTGATTTTTGCATTATTTCCCTACAATTTTCAAACAAGATCTTAATTCTTATATAAAGCTTTCTATTAAAAAAACAACAACATAATTTACACTTTTTCTTTTAACATGTAAGGTGCATAAATAGATGTTGCATAGAAGTTTAGAAGTTCCCTGTGTCACATGCACTGACTGTGAGTTTCCCAAAAGTCAGCAAAGTTCTTTTCTCTCCTCGAGGATCCACTTTGGTAGTCAAGAACCATGTTTTTAGCTAGAGGAAGAAGTTAACTAGGTAAGAGTGATAGTAGATGTCTGCCATAGTTTAATAGTATGCATCAAAGGTGTTAGGGAAAATCTGGAGACAGTGTGGTCTGCTGGGAAAAAATTCCTCAGGGGAGATTCCCTGGAGTACTCCTTCAGTGTGTTGACAGCTTACAAAACTTTTCTGTTGATCATAAAAACTGTCTCGTGTTGGTTAGGTCATTCAATGGCCACAAAGTTCTATTTTCAAGCAAGCTATAATGCTCTCTACAGAGTGCTTTATCTCAGGCTTTCCATCAGATCCTCTTTACAAATTTGCTTTTTACACTACATCAATTCCACATACCGAGACAGATAATATCTTCCTGCCCTATCTTGCTGTCATGCTCGTCTTGATCAGCAAAGTTCATCTTGCAGTAGAAATTTGCAAGCTATCACATCCAAAATCTAAATGAAGTTATATTGGCCAGTATTATCTTTAGACACTGATACAGTAGTATAGATGCTAGAATTTTCTATTTTTATCTCTTTTGAAAAAGGACATAATTTGGATATGTTGGAATATTTTGTTTATGTTATTTAAACTAAATTTCAACATTTCTGTACTAAGACAGTTTTATTCTAAAACTGTTTTCCAAGCATGGATATTAATAAAAGAGCTTTTAAGCATTTATTTAGTTTTGTGTGATTTATAGTCTTTGAAATGACTAGAAATTAAATATCTTGTTCATTTGTTTGTTTTGCTGAATGTAGCCATACTTGAGTGTAATTATTAGATCTTCATTTTCTTTTGTTTCTCTTGAAGTGCTCCGTGAATTATCTTTTACCATATAAGAGTCATTGTTTAGGAAAAACAAATTTAAATAAATAGTCATAAGAAAGAAAGGAGAGGATCCTAAGGTGCTAAACACAAAGTCAATTCTTCATTTAGGATGCTGGACACACAGTCACTTTAGCTGTCTTGAACTCTCCAGTTTACTGATATAAGAATTTTTGGCACCATACGCAGAAGAAGGATTGGACTTGAAGTTTATTTTTAACTTCCCACCCTTCTTCTGATATCTCAGTATGGTGTTCCCACAGTCAGTTATGACTTTATCATGTTTAGTTCCTCTGAGAGTGAATTTGTGTTAATTGTACTGATTCCATGTTATTTCATTGTTTGAATTGTGTACTAGCTTTGTTCGTGAAATGAGTACTCAGATAAAACTGGAAAATATGATCCTGCTTTAGTTCAATAGAGAACTGAGGAGAGCTTTCTTGCCTTTATGGCTTGTTTGGAATTTACTACTGTAAAGACTTTATATATCAAGAATGTATAATAATGGAAGTCAGTTTTGACACATTCTCCTATGATTCTAGCTTCTGTTCATTGTGGAACCTGAATGCTTTGCTAATCATAGCCTAGTCTAAGGTTTCTGTAGGTCCTACATTTTTCAGGTGATATGAAACTTGTTTTCCAGTCAAGAAAAATCCACTAGCCAATTAAACAAGTAGGAATATACATAAACACATTTTATGGTTTCTTGTCCACATTATGCTACCTAATTACTGATGAGCTATATTCATGCCTGTAAGAGATAATCTATTGTCTGGATAGACTGCTATCTGGATTCTGACATTAAATCACAGAAGTACCACTGTTTCTTTCTGACTTTGTGACACTTATCAAACACTAGCATTTTCTACAGTGTGTCTGCCTGTATTCTTCCTTCCACTTCCATTCCCTTTAAGCTCCTCAAGACTGAAATTTTCTTGTGCTCATTGTTCTGTAGAATTGGAAGTAGTCTGTCAGTCCTAAGTAGTCCTTCAAATCCTAAGGTTTGGAAAGAACAGCTTTGACCCTCAGAAATAAAGCTGGTTATAAATAAGTGTCTTAGTGGTTGAGATTAGTACCAAGAAATAATTCCAAGAACTGTCACAGGCACAACAGACTCAGACTAAGGGAGATTAATATAATTTATTACCTATGTACAGACTACCTACACACTAGAGCAGTAAGAAACTGAAAGCAGACGAAAACATCTTCTTCCCCCTCCACTTTTTTTCTACCTCATTCCTACAGGTGGTGCAGGGTAATGAGGGATGTGGCTATGGTCAGTCCACAACACTTTGTCTCTGATGCTTCTCCATGGCCTACCTCTTCCTCCCTTCCACGTGCCTCCCTTCCACAGAGTGCCATCCTTTCCAAATTAATCCCACGTGGGCTTCCTACAGGTTGCAGCTCCCCCAGCACTGCTCCAGCATGGCTCCATATCATGGAGCTCACCCTTCATGGACTGCTCCACACTGAAACTCTGATCTGACAAGGAGCAGTGCTGGGATCTACTCACAGGGTTCACCTCTGCAGTCTCCTGCTACCATAACATTGCCACATAAGCCCAGTATGTCCAGCTCCTTCCCAGAAATTCTGAACCTGTTTCTAATGCTTAATATTAGATCATAAGACCAGAGAAAAAGCTAGTGAAACAGATGCTTATAATTTGAATGATATTACTATGCATCTTGCACATTAACATTATATTGCTGCTAAATCTGAAAAAAATAATATACAGCTTTAATTGGAGAAGATAAAGCACAACTTTTGCTGACTTCAGCATCACAGATTATGAGAATTAAAAAAGTTATTTTTAGTCAATATGAAAAGCCATGATAAATTACATCTGGCACTCTTGAATACTAATAATTACCCTAAAATTATTCAGTAATAATGCCAGCAATATAACATATTGTAACTTATACAATTCTTATGTTTTAGCCAGAAATAGAGACACATTCTTTTAGCTGTTGCTAAGATTAAAATGAAGTTCTGCTCTTTTAAAAGGAAACTTATGACTTGATAAATTATCTGAGTAATTACATTATCTAGAAGGTAATTTGGAGGTCATCAGCTAGTTTGCTGACTATAGACATTCCTCAGCAAATCATTTATAATAATACATTCTAGAATATGCAACCTTTTCCCAGTTTTCCTTATATTTTATGAAGTCCTATCAAATTTCAGAACTACAGAGTAGATTTAGAATAGACAAATGGAAGACATTCTTTACTTTGTGAGAGGTAAGACACTGGAACAGGTTGTGTAGAGAAGCAATCGTAACCCCATCTCTGGAAATGCTCAAGGTCTGGTTAGATGGGATGACAGCAAACTGGCCTAGTGGGAGACACACCTGTCCATAACACAGGGGTTGTAATAAAATTATTTTTAAAGGTCCCTTCCAATCCAAACTGAGTTGTTTGGACCATGTCCAGAGGAAGGCCAGGAACATAATCAGAGTCCTGGAGCACCTCTGCTACAGAAAAAGGCTGAGGGATCTGAACTTCTTCAGCCTGGAAAAGAGAGAGCTTCAGAGATCTCATAGCCTTTTAGAATTTAAAACATAAGTGAGGTGGAAACTGACTTTTTCACGTGGGTTGATAGTGATAGGAATTAGAGTACAGACTGGAAGAGGAGAGGAGAAATTTATGTTAGATATTAGGAACAAATTCTTTATTCAGAGGGCAGTGAGGCACTGATGCAGGCTACCTTGAGAAGCTGTGTTGCCTCATCCTTAGAAGCATTCAAGGCCAAGTTGAATGGGGCCTAGGCAGCCTGAGTGAGTGGCAATGCTGTCTTTGGCAGGGGGTTGGGGCTACGTGGGCTTTAAGATCCCTTCCAACCCAAGCCACTCTATTATTCTGTGATATGGTTATATTTTTTAATTTTTTTTTGAATGCTACCTCCATATAACATTTTTAAAGAAAAAAACTTTCAAGAAAAAAAATTCCCTTTTGCTGCCTCTTAAATACATACTTGTTCATGTGAGGATGATGCTATTTTGTGATAGCAACAATATGCCCTAGAAGATGAAAAAGCAATTTGGAAAACCAATGCTCAGAAATGCCAGCTGGAAAGAGACTATGGACATCATCAGTGAAGATGGGAATAAAACCTGGAATTTAGATTATCCAAATGCTGGCATTTATACCAGCTGATGATTATCTGCTTAAGAATGTTTCTTACTTCTTTTTGTTTCTTTGTTTTCATGATGAAGAATATTTCTTATTCAAAAAGAGCTCTTGGGTAGATTATCATAACATCACGGAAAAATAAATACTAACATAGGAAGAGTTCGCAGAAACTGTTCTTCATGAGGAACTGTTCTCAGGACATAATGGATATAAGGGATAAGCCATGATGATGGTCATGAGAACAAAGAATGCAGTTAAGGAATGCACTGTTAGTAGGCTACCTTTATTATGTGGGTTAGACTGGAGGAACAACCTCTACAATCTCTGAGAAATTGCTTTATTCGGGTGTTGCTTTATGCACTTCACGTAAATGCATAAAGAGATACAAACTTTACATTCTATATAGAGATCTGCAATTTTCAGAAGGATGAGGATTCTTATTTTTCCTCCCTGTGATGTACTAATACACGTTTATATATATTTTGAAATAAAATTTTAGCAGTTATCAATTCCTATTTTTTTTCCTTGAATGCAAAGATATGCATAAGCTCATGCTGTATAAAATTACCTGAAGAGCAATTATTTGCCAACATACTAACAATCAAAGCACTAGTTCTGAGAATCATTATCTAAGGTATAATCATAGTGTAATCCACCTCAGTTAAAGGTAAAATTAATTTGTGCATGAGCAGGCCTAGTACTTTTGCTTATATAATGACTCTGCAAACTGCTTTACAAGTTACTTCCCTAACCATGCTTACCATGATAATATATAAAATAAATATATGCAGTTAAATATATAAAATAAAACAAAATGAAGTATGAAAAATCATAGCTAACTTATTTTTGTATGGCTGCATCTGATGGTCTCTTTTAATTTCTCTACATTTCAGTTTCAGACTCTCTAAAATGGGTAATAAACCCCTTTGTAAAGTGCTCTACAACCTCAAAAGTGCTCTGAAAGAGTATGATATTATATGGCTTTATTGTTGTTTACCTAACTGTTAAAAAATCTTCTCATGACAGAATCAAATTTTCTGTAAGAGGGTGGTCAAAGTAAAGATTTAATATTTCTGAACAGAAGACTAAAAGAAAATGCACAACAAATCCTTCCAAAGGTAGTATGATGCAGTCATATTTAGCTGTGTGGTATAATCTGATTTTTCTTTCTGTTTTTGAATTAAGAATTTCAAAATGGTTAATATTTCACGTAAATTAGACAAGGAAAAAATGCAGCAGTAATTACTACAGTAATTTCAGGATTGATGCAAAGGCTAAACTATATAAAAGATATTTTGACTGAATATAGGTACAATATTCCTTAGAAATATTACTGAAAGTTTTGCTAGCTTTCAGTTTGTGTCCCTGGAGATGCATTGGGGAAGAGAGGGAGATGTGTCTTTGCTCTTTGTCTGTTTAATCTCTGATTTTTCTGTCTAAATTGGATAGTTCAGAAAATCAGTCTGTCAACAATCCTCCATTATATGGATGATTTTCTTCTTCTTGATAGTGCGCCAGAAAGCACATCCATAAATCAAGACTTGCTTTGAGCACAAGTCGAATAATTTAATAGGTTACCTTAGAAAATAAATATACTGCCGATGTTAAGGAACAAAATGGGGAATCAGGACAGGGATACAGGTGCCTTTATGGTTCAGCTCACACTTCATGAGCAACTTGGAATGTAGCGTCTCAGTGTCTCAGTTTCCACCTAAGTACCATAAGGATAAAAATAACAAGAAAATTTTTTCAGGCTAAGGAAGATCGTGACTGTGAATGCTGAAATGGAGTAGAGTAATAAAGAAGTTAGAGAGATGGAAAGATGTCAGCAAAAAGGGAGGAACAATTGATCTGCTGCAGTGAACATCTCTACTACATCTCTACATCGAAAGCTCTACTTCCATATACTTGACTTTTCTTTCACACCTTAATAAGAGTTCCCGAATGGAGGTCTACAACTTAGCTTTTCCAAAGACACTTCCTTAAAAACAGAAGAAAACAAAATTTCCACTGTATTTTAGTAGAATCTGAGTGCCTAACTTCTACGCTTCTTGAAAAATCCCGCCTAAAATGCTTTGCATTTAAATGAATGAGTGGATTATTCTCATGGGTCTCCCTTGGCTGCTTGCGGAAAAGCTGAATCACCTACTGTGTTTATTACCACATTTCAGTTCAGTACAGCTTGTACATGTTACAACTGATGCTTGTTTGTATTATGTTCACTTTTAAGATATGAAGCTTTAAGGACTTTAGATTTTACTTTCTGAGGCATAACTCCACTTTGGGCATTCAGCTTTTTTTAACACGTCTTTTTCTTTATTTTTCCCTTCAGGTTCCTAACTGACATACAAAAAACAGAACATGTTTCTTCAAATGTACAGTCACAGAATAAAGAAATTAGTCACAACTATAGATTTTTGAAGATCTGTTCTCATTACCTCTTAAATGAAGGAATGACATAAAGAACTATGATGCCATTATCCGGAGTATTCTACTGCCTTAGCCCAAAACAGAGAGGAGTAGTGCTAAAAAACACAAAAGAATGTGGATTTGGGGGATTACTTTTTCACTGAAAAACTCACTGAGCAATAACCTTGAGCAAATCATTGAATCTCTTTTTTCCAGGTCCTAAAGGAATATAGGTGTTTAATTTCTATTAATTTCTGTCAGACTAGTGAGAATTTATGTGCCCCAGTCCTCTATGTGAAAAATAGAGATGATTCTACTTCCATATCTGGCAGAAGTCTTCTGTGTATCTTGCCATTATTTGTTCATTATTGTACTTAGTTACGCCGGTGATGATGCTTCTGCCTAAGAGAAAGTGATTTAATTCTCTAATTGCCACATAATACCACTGAGACTAAGAACTGGAAATTGCTTAGAAAGTAGAAAAATACATAAAAAAATCAATAATTTTACCAAGAAGATCTTTCTTTTACATTTCTGAAAGAGTTTTCACGTCAGGGAGTCCAAAATATCTGCTAGCTGGTGTTCAGAAGGCAGGAGAGCTACATTGTCTCACTGTTAAATATGTGAAATCTAAGTCAGACTATCAGCTCCAATAGAGTTCACTTGAAATAAATGCTCTTTTTTTCCCCTTAGTCATCAAGTCAGAGTTGAAAGGATAATTGATGCATTCTTTCTCTAAAAATAAGAGTATTTTAAAGGGGATGTTTTGAGGAATATAGAAGATCCTGTTCGAGTGCGAAAGATCAGGTTTTTTGCTCTCTTAAAATGCCTTAGAAAATTTCATTTGTAGAAGTTATTTAGAAGCCCTTGCTAATGCAGAATACTCAGAAAAAATTCCACGCTCTCAAGAATTGTATCTATGTGGACCGATAACTTTGATCAGTATGTGCTGACCTTAGAACTGTGCCGTGTATGACAACTCCAGCAGAGCATTGAAGAAGTAGAATTTATTGGACCTACAGTGGGCTCAGTGCTAGTTCAAAGTGAGGGAAAATACTGGTTCCCAAACACAGCAAAGTCAATCTTAACAGCATGTGTATTGTTCACCCTAAAGATGGATGAATAGCCAATTTGAAGCACTGCTTTGAAAGAATTCAGAAGGCAATTATATGATTGTAGCAATATGGGAGATTACCACAGACACCTTGGCATGTCTACTCTTTAGCTGAAGAATCCAGAGAATTTCAAGCAATGCCAGGTAGTCAGCAAATTTAAAGGTACTAGAGAGATTGCAAAAGAATTCTACTGTTCTTGAGAGTTTGCTTTTAAAATGAAGAATAGGCAAAATATATACCATAACACTTTGAATTAATTACTGCATGTTTATGACAAATTTAGAAAATATTTTTTAAAAAAGAACAAAAACAAACAAACAAACAAAACCAACAAAAACACACACACACAGAAAGAGCAGACAGTGAAAATGGATACTCGGTCTAATATTTGGAAATAAATGCCTGACACAGACCAAAGTACTTGTTACAAGAAATAATAAAGTTTTATCAAGCTAATTATTACCTAAGATCTTCCATCACAAAATTGCAAAGGATTTCTGACCCAAACTGAGATCCAAAGAATTGATTTTATCCGTTCAAATTTGATCTAGAATGTTCTTTTCAGATAATTTAAAATATTTTTTATCTTTTAAAAGATATCTTCAGATATCCTTTTTCAGAAGTCCTACAGTCTTCTTTCTTCAAATGAAAACTGATGAGTGTTCACAGTACTGTTACAAAGTGATAGCAGGCACTGTAAAGCCACTGCTTTACACTTAATTTGAAAAGGAACTTTTCAAATTTTCTTTCAAACTGTCCAAATTTCCTTAAAGCACTAAAGCAGTTCATAAAACTTCAGGGTGACAGAGCCACATAGTGACCAACTATTTTGACACACTAAATTTGCAAGTAAATTATAATGATTGATTCTTCAACTGGCTGTGAGAGAAAAAGGAGCACCTCTCATGAGGATGGGAGATTATTGAAAAACAAAGACCTCAACAGTATGATATTACTGATTTATGTTACTTGATATTACATGATATTACTTATTTGTGCTACTATTAATTCTTATTATTTTGACCTGTGGAAATTAATGTATAATCTTCCCTTTTGATAAATCATAAAAGTTAAAGCTAAAAATTCCACAGTTCTCGTCTAAAGGAAAAGTGATCACATACTTCATTCTACTTGAAGCATTTAAATTATTAAAAAAAGCTAGATACACAGATGTGTTGTTTTTGTTTTTGTTTTTTTCTCTTTAGGACAGCTTGTTTGACAACAAATAATCTTTCCAATGTCTGTAATTATTTTATTTTTATTTTTACTTTTTTATCTTGCTTTTTCTTTTCAGTTTCTTTTAGAAAGACAGAAAAGTATGACAGTACAATCTCATGATTAGATTGAAGAGAGAGAAAATCTGCTCTATGCAGATAAATTAAATGTGAATTATATACAAAAAATATCAAATTCCTATTTGAAAATTTTGAAAATACAATGATAATACTGTTTATGGATCAGCTGTTGATAAAAACTGTATTAGATTCTATTCTGTCATTATTGTCATAATTCTGTTTTCCTTTGGATTTCTATGAAATCTATGTAAAGAATGTCAACTAAATTTGAATCGTGGCTGAATACAATTTTCTAATAAAATTTGTTATTACATTATGCAAGCAATCTAATATGAAAATTTCTAAAAGTTAAAAAAAAAATTGAATTATCATGCAGCTAATTGCATTTAATACTAACACAGTATTTAATTTTACTTTTAACATCCAGGAATGCTGTTATTTATCTCCTTGACTTCTAAATCATACTTATCATCTAAAATAAATTCTCTCGAAAGTAAAAGCAATACTAAAATGGAACTGAGAGAGTTAATCTATTCTTTTCTTTTTTTTCTTTTTTTTTTTTTTTCCTACAGAATTGAGATTATTTTATTTAGAAATCTATTTTCTAATATTGAAATTTTGTAAATTTGCCTCCTAGAAGCTAAACATTGGTGTATTCCATTGTCCTATTATAAAGACTTCAATGGAAAACCAAGGACAGTAGTTTCTCTGTCTGGAAAGAAGAATCAAAGTCCCAGAACCTGTTATGCAGGAGAAGAAATGTTGGTGGAAGACTATCAAGCTGTTAACATGCATTTTCTTTCAGAGTTTTTTTTAAAGTTGTGGGGCATGGACCAAGATAGGCTGCTCCAAAAGTAATGCCTCCTATATTATTATGATGGCTCATGACATCAGAGGCAGATATTAGTGGTATGGCAGGAAAGGTTGAACATTTCTGCCAATATTCTGTTACATTTGTTGCCATGTGACAGATGGCAGCAGAGGGGAAATCTGACAGAATGGTGTCTGACGCAGAAGGGTGTGTGAAGCAAAAGTGTGTCATTGAATTCCTCTGTGTGGAAAAAATTGCATTATTTTATGCCAATATACGTATTGGCATTCATTAGTGCTTTTTGAACTTATATGGAGACCAAACAATGGAGCTAAGCGCAGTGAGAAGGCGAGTGGTGCATTTCAGCAGTGGTAACAGTGACAATGGGACACTGCTGCTCGTGCAGATTTGTACAAGCATGGTATGCAGGCTGATGTTCATCGCTGGCAAAAAGGCATAGCTAATGGTGTTATGTTGAAAAACAGTGTCATGGTTTTATGATTTTTGGTCATCAGTATTCCACACCATAACATCATGTAATGCATTGGGGGTGGGGTTTGATATCTGCCGAATGTTCGTCCGTCGGAGAAGAACTACATTTCCCCAGGAGACTTTGCGGTCAGCAAGGGGATATAACTCCAAGCAAGGTCACCTGATCTTTCTTCTTCGCCTGCTCTTCGCTGTCTGCGCTTCGCTATCTGCGCTTCGCCGCCTGCGCTTCGCCATCTGCACTTCGCCGTCTGTACTTCAGTCACTCAACTGGACTGCACTTCTCACCCCAGCATTGTGGTGAGGTCTATACAATTCAAACAGACTATCTCTCTCCCTCTCTCTCATTGTATTTTACTAATACTATATTTAGTAAAATCATTTGTTCCACCTCAGATTAGTGCTGTTATTTTCAAGTATTTTGGGGTCCCCTGCTTCCCCTTTCCCAGAGGCGCGGATCCGCAGATCCCTCCGCCCTGCTGGTCACGGAACTGGGCTGGACCAGCCCATAAACCGTTGACAAACAGTGTTTTGTAGTTGAGTATTCTTTCTTATTGTTATTGTGCTCTTTATAGCTATTGTAATATCCATGGAAGTAAATAGGAGGCATTACTTTTGGAGCAACCTCCATACAGAAAAAATGTTACCCTGTATTTTCAGCCTAGTCTTTGTAAAGTAACCCAGTATTAAGGGTTCCATAATGTTAACAAAGGGAGAGCAGACCATCATCTTGTGATGGGACACTGCCCATTCATTCACGCTTGCACTGTGTTTCTTAGTCTTACTTAAAATCATGAAATTATTTCTTTAAGAATCCTTTAAGAATCAATTCCTCTGACTGGAGAAAAAAAAAAAAAAAAGGGTTAGAAAGCTGTTCCTCTGAAACGGTATTGAAGATCAAGAAGAGAGAGGCACAAAAACAGCAAGGAGAACTATCTAATTTGAGTGATTCTTTTTGCTGTTTTTAGTTCTTTATCAAAATTCATGTTACAATACTTCTTCCTCTGACATCCACCACTAAGAATAAACATACTGTAGGTAAACTCAGTATTTTTTTCTGCTTTGCCTTCACAAGGACATACCCTTTCATGTTTGCATTTAGTCACATAACATAACAACGTATGCTAGACTCTGGCCTCCCTTGGAGCTGCAGTTCACCCCTAGAAGTTGTTGCCTAAGGTGCTTACTGCAGCTGTATTCCTAGACTGTTCATTTAATTACATTTCCTTGGTGTACTGCCAGTACACAATGAACAATAAGGCAGTCTGTCTTTCACTTTCCTCTCTTGCAACTAACAAGATGAACAAAACTAAAAAGAAAGAAAGAAGAAAAGCACCAGAAAACAATTTCGATTGAAAATGGATAAAATCTATGCTCCTTAAGGAAATAGTCCAAGGTACATGTCCTGAAGAAAAAATAATATATATATTAAAAACTTATTTGAGCTATCTGGTACCAGGATTTAGTCAACTCAAAACATAATTTAAATTACATAGATCCAGTAGTGCAATCCAAACCTCCTTTTTGAGCATCTCCTTCACTCCAAAGATGCCTCTAGGCATTTTTTTTTCCTTGACTAAAGTTCTGCTCCTGCATAGTATTCTATTTCTGCATGTGTTCAAACCTTTCCCACATTTGAGAAATGTAACAAAGTTTAATACCTCCGTACAACCTAAGCTTAGTCAAGTGCCCCACACTTCCCCACACACTTATGATCTTGGTCTAATGAGTATTCTCACATAACACAAAGATGTAGGTAAGGTAACAATTTCATTACTTATATGTGAAAGGAAGAGATGGTGCCCAACAGAAGATATTTCCAAACTAACACTTTTATCCAGCAGCTTGAATATTATGCAATATTCAGTCCAGTACAATTCAAACCACCACAAATCTGGAAAGGATTTGAATATGTAAGAGAGAGATTTGCTGTAATGGAGTTTTCTTATCTATTCAAGAAAAATATTTCTGCTTTAAAAATTAACATGTCAAAGAGAGCACTTAAGAGTGATCCTGTATCTCCTTGCATGAAATAGACTTAGTACATGTTTCTTTTAATGCTGACATTTTCATATAAAATTCATAGCCAGGTGTTGAAGTCCTTTTTATAGTTTAGGACCCATTGAAACACATGCAACAATAATAGCACTGCTGATATAAAACTAGTAGCAGGAAGCATTTCCTACTGTTCAAATTCATGAGCTAAGTCTACTGGAGTCTTTTTGTTAATGCTTCCTACTGTTACACATAATGCACTAAAAAACAGAAGGTATTAGCTTAGTAAAGCTGTTGTGAAGTATTGCCAGTGACTAAGTGGAAACAGGTATTGCTTTTCTCTCATAATGGCATTACACCAAGATCCGTATTGCTTTGTTCCTTTGCATGACCTCCTTAAATTCAGTGAAGCTGTACAGATAAAAAATGCAGTGAAAGACTTGTTTATAGAAACACTGTCTTAAAGAAGTGCTGTTACTCTTGCTGAATACCAAAGGATCTAGAAAGAATTAAAGTCATAGAATTAAAAGTTATTTAATTCTTTAAGCATGCCTAAGTTTTAAACACAGAATGGAAAAATTTTATTGATTTTTTTTTCCACCACTCCCAATGCTGATTTCATTTTTAAAGTCTACAGATTTCCTTAAAGTATACCCAAGTCGTGTCATACTCTGATAGCTTAAACACTTATGGAACTAATTAGTAGAAAGCTCTGAGTTAAAATAAGTTTCTGCCAGCCTGATACTAGCAAAGGTCAGAATCCCCTGACAGTTGTGAAGACTTAATAATAGAATCACAGAATGGACTGGGTTCTAAGGGACCTTAAAGACCACTTAGTTCCAACTCCCCTGCCCTGGCCAGGTTTGCCAATATCTAAATCAGGCAGTAGATCAGGCTGTCTAGAGCCTCATCCAACACTTTCTCATATAGGGTATCCACAACTCTGGGCAGTGCCAGTGCCTCAGTGAGTAAAGAATTTCCTTGTAACATCTAATCTAAGTTTGTAGCTCTTGGTGGAAGGGGCTGACGGTTAATATGACAGAAAAAAAAATGTCATGCTTAAGGAAAACTGGCATTAAAATGCCTGGACAACTAGCTCAGACACATCAGTCAACATCTGCTACAGATAATCATACCTGGACATTTCTCACGTACAAAGTCTTTTACAAAAAAAAGAAGTTTCAGAGACTCCAAATTTTACACCTTTCAGAAATAAACTTTTTTTTTTTTTTACCTTTTTTGTTTCCCTTCCTCTTCCCATAATTTATATATTTTCATTATTTTAGAGGCCTAGAAAATGCATTGCCTTTGAGAGTTAAGATAAAGTCTGACTGTGAAAATCTAAACGGCTTTTAACTCTTTATGACTTTAACTCTTCGTGATAGAAAATAATTTATCAGAGTCAGCTGTGTTACAGTTAAGAATAAGCTATGAAAACTCTTTTATTTATAACAATGGATATAAAATATAGGTGAAATAGAGGAAGATAACAAAGACTGCATGAAAATAATAATAAGTAGCTTCTTATGAATACATGTGTCCAGACCATGAATACAGCTGGAGCTGAATTCCCCTTGAATACAGGTGGCTATTCAGGATGAAACTGTACTCAAAGATTAGATAAAATTTCACATAATTCTGGGAGATGGATCATCATAGAAGATCAGTAAAGGATGATCACCTAGTTCCTGAAGCCACCTTTTAGTATCTCTTGAGTTTATTAACTTATTCTCTGAAACTCTTGTTAGCATCTTTGTCCAACTCAGTCTACCCTTTGGTTCATTCAATAGATTTTTCTTCTTGCCAAGTTAAAGAGTATTATAACATATGTTTCTGTGATTAAAACCTATAAAGAAAAGCAATGATTCTATCACACAAAGTAAGTAGCATTTTAATTTGTGAACAGTTTCATCAAAATTCAGTAGTGAGAATTCAGTAAAAAAATTCAGTGAACAGTAAAAATGGATTTTTGGTATTATAGTCTGCACAAGGCACCTGGATTAGAAAAAGAAGCATATAAATAAAGAAATCTGAAATTTTCTATTCAGTTTGATTTTTTGATAGAAAATAATTTTCTGACTGCAGTAAATTTTTCAAGTAATGCTTTGTGTCCCCTCTTGCTTCCTAATCTTTGTGTTAAACAACTGTGTTGCTTATCTCTACTCATTCTTCAGCTCTTACTTAGAGGGGGTTTTGTGATTAAACTAGAAATTGTAATACAAATGGGAAGACACTATAGACTATATAGTGTATAGAGCTTTGGGGGGAATTTTTTTGTTCAGTTTGCTTTGCTTTTCCAAAGCAAGAGGTTTCAACTCACTATGACTCCCTGTATGGATTAATCACTTGGCAAAAGTTCTTTGTGCATGCTGTACATAACTTAAAGACTGCCTTGAACCCTAACTCATTTTTGTAGCCAGTGTTCTACAGATTTGGGGCCATTTTTATTTTTTTTTTCCCCCACAGTTGTGCATTCATTACTGCTGGGAAAATGTCAGGGTATAGGTCTGTACCCTGGTTTGGGTAACCCATTCATTTCTACTTACTACAATGAATTCACAGTCATTAAATGAGAGATTAACATTTTGCACATCTGAAAAAAGAACATATTACAGTGGAGAGAAAGAGCTAAGTCATAGTGTCTGCTCTATGGATGTGGCTGATTGAAGCCTGGGAATGATTTATTAAATTACCAAAGTGAGGAAAACAGATAATGTCTAGACTTTGAGGACATAGATTAAACTATTGTCTGTAACGAAACACAAACACATTCTGTAATGAAAAATTCAATATGAATTTATTAATTAGGAAAAAAAAAAGTAATTCTGTATATTTAACAACTTTAAAATACCAAAAAATACTAAAATTTAATTCCCCTAAAATGTGAATATATATATAGATATTTTAACTACCACTAAATGATGTTGTTCTTGTGAAGAGATTTTTGGCAACTATGATGGCTCAATAGTACATCGAACTCACTGAGGTATAAATACTAATTAAAAGAGAGAACACATTTGTTGCAAATGCTCCTTACAAGTAATCTTGGAATTCAGACAAAGAGTTGGTATCTGAGATATGACTGTTATATGACTGTTAACAATGCAAGATTACAAAATACTTCCTAATTCATTAATTTTTTATTGAAAAAAAAATTATTAGGACTTTATTACCAAGGCAAAAATTTGCCTCTGTACAAAGATAGGTTAAGATCAGTACTTGAAGAATCATCTCAGCTGTTTCACAAGCTATTAGGAAATAAAAGTCTTATTTAGCTCTTGCAGGAGACATTGGAAACTCTGTAACACCAGAATAGATTATTATAATCTGAGATATGTCCCCATCACATAGGTCAGGTTAACACATGTTGATGTTCCAGTTAACATATTCATGTTCGCACTGATAAGGCTTTCTACTTTCTACTCTACTTTTTTTTTTTTTTTTCCACTGGACAGTGGGGGAAGCCAAATCTGGTGAAAGTTTTGTACATTGATGTTGTAATGAACTCTCTTCAAAATTGTGGCTTCAAAGTATAGAGACAAGATAGCAAAAATGAATGCGATACAAGATGATACAACTTTCTGAAATCAGAATAATCCTAAATGCAACCAGAACTAGGGAAACAGGTTCAGACGTCAGCAGGAGGATGCAATTTAGCAATGTGAATGATCAGAAGGTCAGTGCAAGCTCATTTTCTAGTATTTTTTTCAAATGTATCCTACTCTTTTGAAATGTAATCACAAAACCAGTATTTTTCACACAAGCTAAACTGGAGACCTTCATGGGGCTTGCATACAAATCTGTTGCTGGCTGCAACAGGGAAAAGATCTGAAGGATATTATCAGATATGATTTTGAAAGACTTGAGTTTGTACATGGTTTATGTAGACTCTCAGACAATAAGGAATAAATTTGACTTTGTAAGCTATAAATATGCTTTATTTTTTTTTTCACCTCTAAATTGCTGATCTAAGTAACTGAAAGTACAAACTGATCCCTAGTTTATTTTTATTCTGGAAGGCATAAAGACATAGGAACAGAAGGGAAAAGGGGAAATGAGGAGACGAAGTTTTATCACGCTATGTATCCAGTCTATACTATATTCTACAGAGCATCTTAATAAAAATGCTGTTCTAATTCAGAATAGGTGTATCTCCTTATCCACCTATTTCCCTACGTCCCAGTAGTCTCTAGTTTCTGCATCCTTTGCTCTCTACACAAAAGTGTACTTATATGATACATGGAAAAACTTCTTTCACCTATAGAGAAAAATTCATAGCTATTTTTTACCTTGCATTTTGACAACCCAGATTTAAATTTCATTTATCAATTTTATGTCTTTATATAAGAGGTTTTAGTAGCAAATAATTCAAGTGAAGTTATGCTTTAGCAAAATAACATAAAATATTTTAAGGATTACAAAACATTCAGAAGAGTGTGATGACAAGGATATGTCAGCTAGAAATGTTTTTCAAGATTTTTATAGTGGTACTGCAGGATTCTGAGGAACTTCACTGGTTGAATTTTGTAAAGGTAATGGATGATATTTGTATCTATTTACTTTCGCTGTTCTGCTTTACATGTGTTGACAATTCATAGAACATTATGCCCTCTTTCTCTTTCACCTTTAATCCTCTTGTAATGGTCATGCATCTTCTAGAAGCTAAAATACTGTACATTTAGAACATTTTCAGTTTATGAAATTACTCACTGTGTTTCAGTACTATAAATGCAGCATATAATTGAAGAGGAAAGAAAGAAACATAAAGGGGTTTAATGAAAGAGAGATGGTTTAATAAGTCAAGGTATGCAGTGCAGAAAAGAAACATATTTTCCAGAGTATATCTCAGCAGCTATTGGTCAGGAAGCTCAAGCTTTGGAAATTCAAATACTGTGTATTTTCACCAGACATAACTAAAGCACAGAGCAGGAAACAGAAACAGGTTTGTGTTACTTTGTTTTGTTTTAGTTTTGTTGTTGGTTTTTTTGTTGTTGTTTTGTTTGTTTAACTGCACATTTGAATTGGTTCTTTGCATTGACATCTGCTTAGAAAAATCACTGTAAGCATTTTCTGCACAGTGTCAGCCCTATTTCTCAAGTTAGAGCATTACCCAACACAGAAGCAGGTTCTGAAGCAGTACTGATTGAGTGAGTGGCACAGGAATTTTTAGCTCAGGCTTAAAATTGCCAGTTTATGCTAATACACTGTCTTGTGCTCTTTAGCTCTATTGCTTCCAGTTCTGGGAAAAAAAAATTAGAAGTTCTGGGTTCATGCATTTCATTTTGTGTTGCTAATGTTTCTACTTTCAAAGAACTAAATGCTGAGATATTGAAGTGATTGTCCTTTCAATCATTATTCAGACAGTGTGCTTGCTATTGTAGAAGTCATTAGCAGCCTCCATTGCCTTGAGTTACAGCCCAGGTCTGCTCTTAGGGAGGATGGGCTGTTTAGACAAAATTCAGTAGCAATAATATTGCAGCTATAATTTTAAGCATTTACATGAGACAATGCATAAATTGAAGCTGCAGTACAATCAAGGCAAACGGGAGAAGTCCAAAAACAGTCTAATAATCAGGTGGGAATTGTTTAAAATGGTGTTTGCAAATTTTTATTGACAAGAATTAATCTTTATCATATATAAGTGAAATCTTGTTTTTGTTACATTTGTGACACTGAAGTCACTGCAATAAAGTTACATGAGTGCAAATCACTGAAAAATATGGACACTTGCTATTCTGAGCGCGTATTTATTTGTGCAATGATTAGCGTCCATATATGAATTATAAATATCCTTTCTGAAGCAGTGAATAATATAATGTTTACTGGATTAAAAAAAAAAAAAAAGTAAAAAGGAAAAGCTTTTGGAAAAATCCTGCTTCTCAAAAGCCAAAGAATAGAAATTACTACACAAATCAGTAAATTTTATTAAAGTGCATAGCTTTTGCTGTTGAAAATGTAAAGGAAAAAGGATTAAAAAGTAAATTTTCTTTTATTTCAAATTTCATAAACAAACCAAACTTAAAACATATGTGTATGCTTAGTGATCTCTCAGTATGCATAAAATAATACCTATTGTCAAAGCTTTTCTAAGTGTCTTCACTGCACTGACATTTGTCTCACTTGTACCAAAAAATCTCTCCTACCTCAGCAGTTGTTTCATACTAATAGACTTCCACCAAGACATAAATCTTACTGAAAGTAATTATAGTTTCAAGTACCAGAGTCAGAAATCAAGCAGAAACCGAGATTTAAGTGTAAGAAAGATAAGAAAGATATTCTTGATAATTTTCCTTTGTGTGCTATATGAGGATGCTTATGGTGTGTATCCTTAAATGTGTACATCAGTTCTGTAAGTGTGAATCAATGTTAAGTCACCTTGTGAGAAGAATGTATAATGTCATACTGCAACAGCAGTATTTAAACCCTGATGGAGTCCTGTCACTTAGCAAACTCATACACAGAGCTAAGGAACAGAAATCTTAATCTTTTCCTTCCTTCCCAATAAATCATGTCTTTATGCAGAAGAAAAGGTGACTGAGTTGGGTTTTCATCATCAAGTGTATTTCTGACAAGATTTCCTAGTTTACTGCAGCCTTAATCTTGTAATTAAGCAAGCTTGTAATTAAGAAAGTGTAATTCAGCTAATGATATAATGGTACACTGGTGGCTTCAGCACATGTATTAACAAAATAGAAGAAAAGTTTTCTTAATTTTATTTCACTAAACGTTTGAATACTTACGACTGCAGTTTCACAGAGTTTGAATTAAAACTAAGTTGCTTCCAATTCCTTTACTTAATTGCTCACTCATGTCCTTCACCACAGGACTCCATTACCCTCAATTTCTGTCCAGAGTTGCTTTCAAAGATTAGCTGTCTGCATTTAAGCCCAAGTAGAGACAGACTAAATGTTGTTAAATACATGTAAATGATAAGCATTCTAATCATTATACTAATACCTCTATGTACTAATCGTAATATTTCTCATTAAGTAATTGATGTGTGTAACAGATTCCTGAATATATGCAGTTGAAATCAAGGAAAGGTTAAAGAATTAGGTGAAGGAAATGAAATCAAAAGAACTTTATTCATCAGCTTTAACAGCCAGTGTTCAAGCAAGCAATCAAGCATAGTTAACAGTCCTATAGCAAATGCTAAGCTACTATTTCTTTCAGTGACATTACTTGTGTATGCAACAGTAAAGCAAGGTGATCAGTTTCATACAGCAAAACCTGATGAAGTCACAACAGCTACTAGCCTTTCACATTTTAGTCTTTTCTGTGCTCTTAATCCATTTCTATTATGATGTCAGATATGAGAAGCTTTATTATCTCACAGCCCAGTTCTGCACCAGTAGTTGGTCATTTGCATATGCAACTGGTACCTAGCACAGTCTGATTCCTGCAGACTTTCAAGACTTTTGTTCTATACACTTATGGAAGTGTGCAGGCAAATTGCTGCAGTTTTATGATTGTTTACTTTTATATAATTCTTTTTCCAAAATCACTTATAACAGATTCTTGCTTTCACTTATATGTTAGATATCACTGCCTTCGCAAATCAAAGTAGAATTTTTATTGCTAATCTTTTTCTACTATTCTAGCATAACTCTACTGAAGAGTTGTTGCTGTGTTTCACTGGTCATTTCAAGTAGCCTAGGAATGTGTATTGGGTTTGCATGGCAGTTTCAACAGTGATGAGGGGCGGCTCTGTAATCAGTCCAAAAACTGACCCATGTTAGACAAGAGCCTGAAGGAGGCCGTGGATACCCCTGATGGAGCAGCCTGCCCACACACGGGTGTGTTATCAACATTGTTTTCCTCCCAGAGCCAAAACATAGCATCATACTGGATATTATAAGGAAGGAAAGGAAAAAAAAAATCAACTCTGTCCCAGCTGGAACTAGGACACCACCACATAAGGATCTCTGCAATAAACAGAGGAAAGGAAAACTTTGTTATGTAGAACAAGAACTGTGGGAAAATTCTGTATATAAACATTTAATAATGATGGACAACAATTAAACAGGCCTAAACTGCAGCTCCTTTATTGCAGTCTCTGTTCTATTGCAGTCTCAAGTTCTGTTTCCAGAGTTCTCTTTTCATTTGGGAACAAGGTCCAGAATCATAGGGAAATATCTGGGAACTCTCTGAAATGACTGGGGGTGCCTGCTGCTGACAGATAAGGACACAATTAAGTTTTTTAGCCCAAGAAAGCTCTAGTAGATTCTAACGAGTATGATTAGCTGCCCTCAATCCAGGATGCCTGGAGCTGTTGCTGCAGCTGCCCCAGTCGAAGAGATGTACCTTTTTTGGCTGGTGCTTGCAGGAAGATTAAACAAAGACAAGATTCAAAACTCAGCCAACAGGTACAGTAGTTTGTGTAGAAGAAAGGGAAAGGCAATCACTCACTGAATCACTTGCTCTCAGGTACGATGGTGACACACCAGAGAGAAGCTTCCTTGGCAGGTGTTGGAGCTATAGCAGAGGCTTCAAAACAGACAGGGTTTTGTACAGTAGAAACAGATCTTCAGGAATGACGACCCTCTGTCCATTAAGAGGAATGGAGTGTTGGAGGAGCTGTGTCGCCATGTAGTAAAATGGAGCAATTAAGGAAGGAAGTGAGGGGAAAAGGACCTGGGTTTTGTGGTGCCTTTGCTCTAAACAAACAAACAAACAAACAAATAAATAAGGTTAATGGTGTCTTGGGCTGTTTTAAGAGTGAGGGAGATGATCCTTTCCTCTGCTCAGCACCAGTGAGGCCATGTCTGAAGTACTGTATCCAATTCAGTCTAGACTTTCTAGCACAAAAGAGACAGGGGCATACTGAAAAGAGCCCAAAGAAGAGTGACAAAGACTAGAACCTGAAGAAACTCTTCTATGAGAAGAGGCTGACATAGAAGAGGAGGAAAGGGGAATTTCATGAATGTTTACAAATACCAGAAGAAACAGTGCAAAGAAGATAAAGGCTCTTTTCTGTGGTGCCCAGTGACAGAAGAGGCAGGAGTGGGCACAAACTGAAATACAGGAGGGTCCCTGGGTACACCAGGAAACAGTTTTTTACTGTAAGTACTGAGCATTGGCACAGATTCTCCAGAGAGTTTGTGCAGTTTCCTGACCTGGAGACCTTCAAAAGCCACCTGGATATGGTTCTGGGCAACCTGCTTTGGGTGGCAGTGCTTGCTGGACCATATACACTTCAGAGGTGACCTTCCAGCTTCAAACATTCTGTGAGTCTACAATAAATCTTAGCCTACTCAGTTCTGACCATTTAAGCACTAAGAACAAGTTTGTCCTGAGAGAAGACTCTTTCTCCAAGGAGATCTGACACAAGCTTGTGACTTCATAGTTTCAGTGTCGATCTGATTGGACAATAGTTCCAGGTTTTTAACACAGGATTTATTCCATGTCAATGGTTTATGGGCTGGTTCGGCTTGGTTCTGTGACTTGTGGGGTGGAAGGATCCACAGATCCATGCCTACGGAAAAGGGAAACAGGGGACCACAAAATCATTAAAAACAGCAGCAACGATCTCAGGAGAAACAAACTAATTTACTAAATATAGTATTGGAATGCAAAATAACACACTATAATACAATATAATTAGAATTGAAGCTAATAAATCAAATATATGAGAGTGTCCAAAAGGTGGATAGGCCTCACCACAATGCTGAGGTGAGATGCACAGTTCAGTTGAGCAGCAGGGAGGAGAGCCTGACAAAGAAGAGCGCATCAGGTGACCTTGCCAGGGGTTGTATCTCCTCTCTGACAGCAAAGCCCCCTAGGGTATGTAGTTCTTCTCTTCTGGACAGGTACTTGGAACTTGAGCATAAACTCTTTAAGTCCCAGTGCACTACATGATGTTATGATGTGGAATACTGATAACCAAAAATCATAAAACCATGACATTCCACTCATTCCTTAAGAATGGCAATGAGTATATCTACACATGAATTCCAAGCCAGCAGATGCAAGGAAGCTCCCATAAATATTTTAAGCCTGCACGCTCATAATGCTTAACCTTTGCTAAATAATCCCACCTCTTTTCTAATATACCCCTGCTAACACAGTGTCTGATTTGGTATGCTTTGTCAGCAAATATACAAGAACAAGTTCAAAGTTGGGATTTATTTCAGTCTTACTTGAAAGCTTATTTTTTTCTTTTAAATGAAAATCATACCACTAGATATTCTTTTATATACTTTTTATGCAGAACATTCAAAGTTTAGCCATTATTCACAATTGAGAAATAACATCACCTTGGTAACTCAAAGACATTTATGTTCAATATCTCAAAATTTATTGTATAGTGGTACGCGTTTTTGTTTGTTTTTGTTTTTTGTAATTCTTAAATAATGAACATAAATTGATTCATAATTCACTCCGGGGGAAATGTGAAACTTCTGAAAGTGAAGAAAACTATGTCCATAATATTTTCAAGCTATTTACAGAAAAACATTGCAAGCCTTCAGTGCCTTATAATTGCATTTTAAACAAAAGTGTGATATCAAGTTCTAACTCATATTGAGCAGTGCATTAGATGTGAATTAAGATGTATCATTCTATAGAATTTTTTTTTTAAGGCAGTAAATAGTTTTTTCATCAGAAGAAATTATTTTATTATTAAAATTAAATATTTAATATATTTAAATATTAATAAATAAATAAAATTAAAATAAATTAAATATATTTAAATATTAATTAATAAATAAATATTATTAAATATAAATAAAATTTATTAAATTAAAAATATTAAATAATATTATTATTTCTTAAATCCTCATAGGATTTAAGAAAAAGGCTCTTGCTTTTAGAAAAAGATTCATTTGGAGTATAAAATCTGAAAAAGTTGGAAAAAAAAAGAGAAAATATCAAAATTTTAAGCTGTCTTTATTTTATCTAGCATGCTAGAATTATAATCACAGTCTGTAGGTATAATTTTGAATAAAGAGTATAAAAAATATTTTCAGTAAATAGATAACATGCTTACATAAACACTACTCAGGAGTGTTGTGAGGGTTCAGTTCACTGAATTCAATAACAAAACATCCCCATTCATTATAAATGCAAGTCCAATGCTTACACTTTGTCTCTCTCCAATTTATAGGAGGGAGAGGAGGTTCTTTTATTATCTATATACCCGGCGTGAGATTAAGAAGCAATGGTTCAAATGTTGGTCCAACCAGTTTATTACAAATCTTAATCAGGGGAAATGGGGAAGGGGAGAACGGACACTATTATGAATTAGGGTAATGGGGGAAGGGAAGGAGGGCGATAGAAAAGATAGAAAAGAAGAAGCAAGGAGTCTTTATAGGAAGCAAGAGGGACATAGTCACCACCATGGATCCAGCGTGGTTCGTAGTTCAGTCTTTGATCTTCAGTAGCGGTGGGTCGTCAGGCAGAGTTGTCCTGGTGCCAATGACGACGGTGAGAAGGACGACGACGACCATGGCAATGATGGCCCCTTTTCAATGCTTTCAAAGTGGTGAAGTCAGCTATCTTTGGAGTGACAGCTCAAATCCAAAGTGGTTGAGTCAGCTCTCCTTTGAGCGGCAGCTTCTGGCTCTGGGATCTCAGCAGAAACTCCTTTGTTCCCATCTTCCGGGCCTTGCCAGCAGATAAGAGGGAGCAGGGGTGCCCATCTGCATCCTGTTTCTCACAGAACACGATGGTATCGTTCCCCAATTTTCCCACACCTAGCTGGAGCTGTTTTGTCACAGGCCAGATCTTCCGCCAGTGAACACTCCTGAGTACTCTCATCCGCTCTTCTACAGAGCAAGCAGTTCTCGGGGAAGGGGCTTTCAAATGTTCCCAAAGTGATATCCATTGTCACACGGTTAGCACCCATTAGTTGCCTCCTCAACAAATCAATCAGAGTCTTATCGCAAGAAATGCCTCAGGAAGCAAGCTTTGAGCCAAAAAAACAAAGAAGGATTCTCACACACTTATAAAGGTCCTTGGATTGTAAAAATAGAAAAAGATGCTGAGAAATCGGCTTTATCTTGAGGTTTTTTGTAGTTTGTCTGGTCATATCTATTCAAGGTGATTATTCTATCATTGCTGGTATTCTGCTTTCTAATAGAACTATTTAACTTAAAGTTAGACAATTTTCTAAATTATAATAAACCTCTTGCTGTCTTTACCTGTCTGTTGTGCACTCTGCCTGAAAGCGTTCTGGGTTATTTAACTGAGAAACATTTTGAAAGTCACCTCCTGAGAAAAATGCTGTTCTTATCATACTAGTACCAAATATTCCATTCCTCGCTGTTATAAAACTCACTACTTTTTGCAAACTCAGGGGATTAAGGATAAAATATAGATAAAAACATTGATATTTTCCCTCTTAAAATAGTTTAACTGAGTTTTTCTATTTCTGTACCAAAATGGAACAAACTTATCTAGCCCTCTCCAAGCCTCGTAAGTTCTGAATGATTGCTTTTAGTAATATTTATTCATCCAAGTATATGCCTGTGTTTTAATACAAAAGATTTCTGTTGTCAGACTTTGGAAAAAGGTGTTCAAGGAAGATAATGTAGAAAACCCGTATTAGAATCTTATTTTTAATAGTTCTTATTGATTTTAATATCCAAAAAAGTCAACTCCAAACTGTTTATCTCAGGTGGTACACATACATATATGCCTTTAAGTATGCGCTATATGCTTGTATGCACATACGCATTTCCGTAAATACAAATGTAGCTTATAATACTGGTTTTTATTAGCCTAAAGGCTGCAAAAATAATACCTATTTAATAACAACATTTTTACCTAGGGATTTGCCTTTTAATTCTTTTCATGCCATTCAGTCACATAGAAACTTACAGACATGAAACTTTAATCAATTTTTACCTTAAAATATCATGTTATCAACGCACAATATTGGTAATTCTAGCACTTGAAATTAAAGGCAAATAAACAAAATGTTCGAGGATTCAATGGAAAATTACTTTGAGCATTCACACTGTCTCACCTTTTAGTCACAACCTCTCAAGAACCAGTTTCAATATAAAGAAATTGCTATGAATTGTTATGTATATGTATAAGCACTTGCCAGGGTCTGAATCTTTGTAAGTCTGGTGCTTTGTAAGCATAACTAACAATTTTCACACCAAAAGGAAGCACACAGGACTGCCTAGACCAGTAACACATAGAATGGTGATGTCAATTTGAAGGAAAAGCCTGAAGTTCTAAACTTAGGACCATGTTTTAACAGCATATGGATGTCTTTGGCTTTTGGAGTATAGAATAAAATCTTATTCAAAAATAACATGGAACAAGCAATTTTCATTTTCAAAAGCACAGCAGTTGCATGGACTATGTGGACAGCGAACTCCATGAGGAGAATATTTTTCATTTTAAATGTGGAATCTTCATGTTCCAAACATAAACGTCAAGATAAAAAATGTTAACAGTTAAATGTTAATAATTAATAAATGTCAAACATCAGTAGTTTACTAATTTTAGTTTGGTTTTCTTTCTTTGTTTATTTTACTTTAAGCTGTAACATTGTTGGAGTATGACCACATATCAGTTCAGTGAAAACAAAAAACAGTAATGGAGAGGTCTATAAAGATCACTAACAGTTTTTAAGGTACAAATGACACGTTAGCTGTCCACAGTACAGTCAGTGAACTATGTAGAAGTATACGTTGTACTCTATATATGCATGCGAATATAGGCTAAATTCAGAACTGATAAGTTCAGAATGCTCATTACCTGCTTCTGTATGGAAAACAGTCAATGAATGTTTCATGGAAGGCTTTGCATTGTATCTAAAACACAGAAGTTTAAAATTTGCCATATCATACCTGAGGAGTCCATTACCAAAGGAGAAGTAAGAAGAGCAAGGAGGCAGGAGTAAGGAGGGACTGGATTTAAAGACCTCATTCAAGATATAGAAATATTACTGCCACTTAAAAACTGGAATTCTTACTCTTTTTTCTATGCAAAGTACTTTTTTTTTCCTCTGAACACTCTAAAATTTATGGAAGTTGTGGATTTATGTCAGAACTCGTAATCAAAGTGATACAACATGCACTCCAAATGTCTAGTCTAGCAAAATTATTAACAGGTGAGTATAACTTCAGAACCAGAAGCATTAAACAAACTGCACTCTATCTGATGTTATCTGCTCCAATTGTGATTGCAATTTATGGAATACAAATTTTATACCACTAGGAGCTATGTGACCTTCTAGATGCCTTTTCTAAATCTAGTTATTTCCATATCTTGTCCCTCACACACCCACAAATATGACTGAATTATTTTGAGCACTCTGATATTAGCTAGGGCCAAGATACGTATTAAGAAAAAACATTCATAATGTCAAATGCTTTTCTTCAGTTTTTCCTGAATATTTCAGGCAGAATGGAATCATTTTGTTGCAGTAATGTTTTTGAATTTTTTGCCTTTTTTGAATTGTTGGCTAAAGGCATAGACTCCCGTAGTATTCGAATACACACAAAGGGTAATGATTTAGGAAAACTGAAATATGTGACACTGATTAGGCAGATAACTAACTAACTAACTAACTAACTAACTAAGTTATCACCAAAAGGTTTGATAATGTATTCAAGGTGTTATTCTGTGGCAGAGTTTAGCAATGGATGTTTAGAATGATAAAAATAAAGGAACAAACAGAACTCATAACTGCATAAAAGCAGTAATAAGTTTCATGTTAGAGCAGTAATTATGGAAATAAATTTGACATCTTGCAGTCTCACTGATGTGGATAACCCTTTCACTGAAGGAAGAACATGTTTATGCTGAAGATGCTGTGAATTACAAAGACTGAAATGCAAGTGAAAAACTCCGCTTTGGTAGTAACCTCAATGGGATCAAAATATTTCTCACCCTTGCTATCTGTAGATAAAGTGCTACCGTGGTATTTGTAGATAACTAGTTGGAAGATAAAAATCTCATGAGGATACTTGACTACTTTATGAAGAATTGGTGGGTAAAGATATTGGTGTATTGTGTGACTGATTTCCTCAAGCGTGGACAGTATTCCGGGAAATCTTTTCTTGGCAGTTCCTAAGAATCAGAGGGAAAACACCCTGAAGAATATGGTAGGACAGGATAGGTTAACAGTATAGCATATTATACTATGACATAGGATTGCATAGCATAGCACAGAATGGGATAGTATAGTATAGGAATCACAGTTTGTTATGAGTAATATATTCCTACAATAGACAAGGAGAGGGGAATAAATCCTGTAAATCAGGAAAAATAATTCTACAAAAAAAAGCAGTAGAAAGTCTAAATAATCAATGAACCAGTTTAAGGACAATATAATTAGTCTGTATAAGCTTTTAAAAGAATAAAACGATGACTAAGCAGTAACACTAGTTGTAACACAATCTTTATTAATTACATGAATTTATCTTTGAAATCTATTTGAAATGCTAGGTTAATGCAAGTATACTATTTTTTATCAGTTCATATTACGTGAGATTCAAAATAATTTTGTAGCATATGTATTAACTTTATAGCTACACAGAGCTTTTGTCTTCTAGACTACGGAGTACCTTACCTAACCAACTCAGTGGGAAAAAAAACAAAACTGTTTCTTTTGAAGACATGGCCCTGTAAGTCATTGGCATTGCTGTTTCATTGCAAAATACTGAGAGAAAGTTACATTGCTGTAACAGAAGTACTTATTTAGGGTTTATTTCTAGAGGGGTATTTTATTATGGCAGGAAGACAGCTTAGAAGAAAGGTAGGGTGCAGAGTCTAGACATTCCCACAACTCATTATCCTGCAAATACATGGATTACCAGAGTGCAAAAGAAGCAACTGTATTCAAGAGCAGTCAACAAATCTCTGTGTGAATAGTTACTGTGAGAGGCTTGAAATGAGGAAAGTTGAAAGCGACTTTTGTGCTGCTCAGAGACTCATTCAGGCAAGGAGGGGGTGAAGCTTCATTTCTCCAGCTTAATAAAGTAGTTCATTTTTAATTAAGAAATAAAATGTAGTAAGATGTAAACAGTGACTGCATTAATTCATAGTTAGTGTCTGCGGCTAGCTATGAGGCTGAAGGATACATCAACATTAGTGCAACTAGGCATGAATTACCACCACTAAGTGTGAATTACCACCACTAAGTGTTTATTTTGGAATGTCTTACAGCCGTTGTAAAAAAATGTTACTATTTTGAAAATATTTATATTGTTAATTAAAAGTGTGCACAAATACATTTTTTTTCAAACCACGCAGTTTGTTTGTTTGGTTGTTTGTTTATTTAAAGTGTATTCATTTATTTAGTAGAAGAGAAATTTGCCCTTCCCTGCAGAAAACACACTTACAAAGAGCAAGTGGCAATAGGAGAAGGGAATAACTGCTTTGTTGCATTCTGCTATTCCAGTATCTTTAGTATCTTCTTGGAGATTCACAGAACACAGAATTATCAGAATTGCGAAATAAAAAAAGGCAGTGATTGTTAAAGCATTTAGATTAAAGATGGAAGTTGAAAATGCTTGGTTCTGAAGAGGTTCTGAAGGTACTTTTTCTTTTTTTGCAGGAATGGAGAATAAATCTCTTGCAATACCGCGAGATAAGTTTCCTGGCTTCAAAGAGCTGCTGTGTATTCAAATAGCTGCTGTCCTAATGACTAATATATAATCTGTAGAGTATTTATCCATATCACCACCTACGGCAGATTTCAGGTGTACGCTGTAATGGATTGTGAGCACACCTAAACTCCTATTGGGTCAACTCTGAGTTAGACCTCAGCCAGCTTCTTCCAACAGTGCTATAGTCCTGTCACTACAGTGTAAGACTCTATCCTGTACATGAAGCAATAACAATTAATAATACAGAATAAAGAATATTATTCTTTGTATTCTTTCAATAAAAGCCTTATACTTTATTTTAAAATATAGACATGATTTATAAAAAAATAAATTTGATTACTTTAATGACATAAGTTGACAGACAAAATACCAAACAAGATGAACAAACTTAAGTATTAAATAAATAAATGTTTAGGGGTTTTTTCATCCCCACTTACAATTTCTGTAGGAATTACAGTTTGTAAAAAGGAACTACAGTTCCTTTCCTTACCACTCTTCCTTTCCTTTTCTCATTTTTATCAGGTTAGTACCAAAGAAAGAATTTCTGGCTTATTCTTCAATTCATAGAGGGCATGTTAGTACTGAGATGGATTCTAATAATTATAAGTTGGCAACAAGTTCTGTATATAATATCATAAAAAGTCGATTTCTGTGATAATATGAGACCAAATGTATGGAAACACAGTGTGTTTAGAGCACACTGCATGATTATGTTTCTTTATGTTGCTGAAAACCAATTAAAAATACAATGAGATATCATACAATACAATCACCCCAACCAGTAACAAAATAATTACTGTGACTCTTCCAAAGATCATTTCAGGATTTTCTTTTCCATATGGTATATGAAAGAAAGTCATTGGCAGTATGGAGTTGATATATCTGCCAAAAATGCTCTTTGTTAAGCAGTAATCCAAGTAGCAAATAAGCTTTATGTATAATTAGCTTACTGAATCGCTATGTAAAATAGGTGTATTTTATTGTTAATGAATAATTCCCACCTGTGAATATATATTAATACTAGTTTTAAGTTAACAATTTCTGAGATAGTTAAGAAAGATAGGTATAATTTTTAATAATTGTGTGAAAGTGCAGAAAACTGTACAGAAGTACAATAGCAGTATCTACTAGAATTACCAACGTTCCATATCCCGTGAAAATTGCACATCATGCTGAATTATCTTAGGGTTCAAGCAATGCTTTATCTTCACAGAACACAGGAACAACTAGCAGTAGGAATGTCATTAAAGAGAGCAATTGTATGCCTTTTCACGATTACTTGCACTGCAAGTGTCATTCACCATCAGAGCTCTCCTTCATAGGGTGAGTTTGGTCTGTAGGCCCAGTTTTAAATAAATCTTGGGTTTAAACTAAGCCACAAATGCAATGTACTTTTAAATGATTGTGTACTTTCAGAAATCTCAATAAGAACGATGTTAATGGTTTTATTCTGTCTTCTAAGACTTTGGAAATAAGAAAAAAATCCTGCATAGCTCAGAGATTGTCTGAAATTAGATTCACTGCATGTAGTCTTAACAAGCTAATCATCATTTTTCTCTCCTTTTAGGAAAGCTTAAAAATAACCAACCAAAACAAACAAGAAAAGATATTTTTTCTTTTTCTTTTTAAACAGCTTCAGTACTCAGTAGAAACAAGGAATGTCATACCAACAATAGGCGTGTTTTCTATTACATTAAGAAATAATTGAGTATTACTCAGTAACAAAGCTAATCAGATATTTTATGAATGTTCTTACTGCACAGTGAAATATATCAGTACATCTCAATGTCTCTCTCTGAAATGATTAAAATACTATTCATGGCAATTACTCCTAGTAATAAAGAGAATATACCAGGGTTAACTTTCCAGCTAAACCTCAAAATTATCATTCTTTGAATCCCTCATTTTCACATTTTTGAAGAATCGTGAAGCTGACAGAGCCATGCAAGAAGAAATGAAACCAGCTAATATTAAAGTTCAGACCTGAAATGGAATGTATTTTGCCCAATGGTGGCCTGTATTAAAGGAAATAAATGAAATATAGTCTGTAGCACCACTAAGTGCTACTACTTTTCATATCTGACATGTTCAGGTCTAAAATAAATGCATTTTATTGACAGGAAATTCAGTGTCAACTTAACAGTTTCAAATGACAGAACTTATTTTAAGGGGAAATCTATTTTGATTAGAGCTAAAATCTATGTATGATTTGTAAAGAAAGCATATAAGAAAACACATACATAAAATTCTGCTAAATACACTAAATATGCTAAAACATAAAATTTTCTTCCTGATTAATGAAGATAGTTAAGACTCTGTAAACTTAAAAGGGAAATAAAAGAAAAAAAAAGGAAAAATAAAGTCACTATATATATGTGTTTGAAAAATAGATCTATAGTGTCTAGTTGCGCCTTCTATTCTAGTTCAAATATTATTGAAGGACTGTTTATCAAATTCTGTTCCCTGTGTTACTAACATGCCACCAGAACAAATTTTGTGAGTGTGTTTTTGTCCCATTATATGAGAGTAGGATTGTTCCACCACCAGTATCTCTGTACTTCTAGCCTTGTGAATCTTTAACAATCTTGACTGGTGCTCAGGTTATTTGTCTCTAATTAGAACAAGGTTTGACTTGATTTCCATGTTTGAGAAGCCTAACAATGTGAAAAAATGATCGCTGATAACCAGCCTTGCAAAAACAGCAACCAAAATGGATATTTAAAAATTGTCCCTTTCTGTTTATTACCCATGGTCATTTTATATTTTAAACATAAAATGTTTATGAGATAATATTAATCACAGCTTGTATTAGCAAGAAGAGAAAAGTGGGCAGGAGGAGACAGAATGGGGAAAAAATAAACCAATCAAAATACTGAAGCAATCATGTGAATTTTAATAAAGATGAGTACAGTCTAATACGGCATTGATACTTCACAGAAATTTTAGCTTTCAAATTAGCTATTACATGCAGCATGCCGTGCTTCTGTAAGGCTGCAGAACAGTCACATTAATGCCACAATGTCTTTAAAATAAAAAATCTGCAAAATTATTCACTTTCCATGAATATTGAATATTAACGACTTTTAATATTGCAGTTTATTAACCTTTTACATTTGTGATCAGAAACGAAACATGCTGGGAACAAATGCATGACAGAAGGGAAAAATGTTTTTGACGGCTATTGGGCTCCATTTGACAGTTAATAAAAGTCATCAAATCCATATTATGTTAGATTAACCAAGATCTGGATTCCATTTGACAAGTCATTATTATTAAAGGCAAGTGGAGGGTATTTTCAAATACACCCTGGAGTGATGCATGTTAAAATATGTATGGCAAACTCTTGAATGTCAAGGACATTTTGTGCAGTGTATAATGGAAAACTGCACGTAATGTGCAGATTGGGGACTTTTTTATGTACCTCTGAAGACCTCAAAGCATCACAATGAATATTTTATTGAAAACTGTCATGCACTGTGCTGGGACTGAGTACTGCCAATATTTATGAACAGCCATCCACTTGCTAACATGGTACTTCTGCTAAAGAAGAGAAAGAACCAAATGTGACTAAATGACACATCTCTGCTTCTCTGTTTTCTGTTCACTGCATTAGCTTTGTTATCCTATGTTGACTTTCACCTTAGTACTTTGTACATTCTTAAATACAACTAAAGCTTTCTAGTTTTACCATTTATGTTGCACATATACAGCATTCTCCAAAAGCCCAGTGGCCTCATCATCCCTTTTTCTGATATGCATCAAGGTCTATGTTATTGAAGAGAACTATTTATGTTTAGCACTCCTTTCCAATAATGTTTATAGTTATACTAAGATTTCAGGAGATTTTACTTGCTGAATCTCAAATTAAAGAGTAGAAAATATGTTGCAGTAATCTAGGAACTGAAATGTTATACAAAAAAAAAAAGCTGACTCAGCTTTGTAGTCAGGGTCTTCAAAGGTGAATCTCCCTCTTTTTTTTTTTCCTTTTTTTTTTCTCAGTTCTGCTTAATTAAAGGAGTAATATTGCTATGAACAAAACTGTACTATACTGAAAGTAGGTTTACAACATATGTTCTCCTATGGTGTGCCCCACCACCTTTGACTGCATTTCCTTTCAATATAAAAGTAATGTAATACCTCGCTAAGAGTTAAGTAGTAATGAAAAAAAAATCTACAAAGATTATTCTACAGCACAGCAGTATATAAAGTATAATTATAGTCTTCAGTTTGCTTTCTGATTCTAAATGCATTAACCTCCATCATTCTTCAAGTAACTGAGGAAAAAGTATTGTGTATCTGGAGAGGAAATTCATTTCACCAAGGGTAGATCATGCCTGATGCTTTTGATGGCCTTCTACAATGGAGTGGCAGCATTGATGGACAAAGGAAGTGTATCCAACTGATGTAGTATGTGTAGAAGTCTGCAAGGTCTTTGACATGATCCCACAGCAAACTGTTACATCTAAAATGGAGAGGGATGGATTTGAGAGTTGGACTATTTGATGGACAATTGGAGTCCTGCATCCAGGCCTGAGTCCTCCAACTCTACAAGGATGTCAAGATTTTGGAAGGCTGGAGCACTACTTCTATGAAGACAGGCTGAAGAAGCTGGGTTTGTTCTGCCTGGTTATGAGAATGCTCCAGGGAAACCTCACTGTGATCTTCCAGTACTTAAAAGAAGCTTATAATGAGGAGGGAGACATGCTTTTTGCACAGTCTAATAGTAATATGACAAGGTAGAACAGTTTTAAACAAAAAGAGAGGGAGATTTAAATTAGACCTTAGAGGGAAATTTTTTACTCAGAGGGTGATGGAACAGGCTGCTCAAGAGAAGTTGTGGATGCTACATGCTTGGAGATGTTCAAAGGTGTGTTAGATGAGGCCCTGGGTAACTTGATTTAATACCTAGTATCTGTTGGTTGGCAACTTTGCCCAAGGCAAGAAGGTTGGAAACAGATGATCTTTGAGGTTCCTTCCAATCCAAGCCATTCTATGTTTCTATTTATTGTGAATGAAACTTGTACTTTTGGTGCTGAATATCATCTTTGTTCTCTTGGACTAAGACACTCTCGAGTTTAAAAAAAGTGATGATCAGAACAGCGACTACAGGTGAAAATGATCCTGAGTCAATGTGTATCTGGTGGTTTCTAGGGTATAAATCTGACTGGAGGAATAAATGATGTAAGGCAGGGTAGAAAAAAGTGTTTCCTTCACTTGAAAGAATGCGAGAGTGGTGAAAATTTCTCAGTATGTCTACAGCTAATTCTTGCCTTTTATCATGTTTAGAGGTGGACCATACAAAGAACAAAAGAACATTAATTTTATTCTTTTTCTGTGTATGAGTGTCCTCATTACCTAAGTTTGTATCATTTACTGTAACTTGCAACAAGTTTTGCAAATCTGTAGTACAGAACTTACTGATTTCTGTTATCTTCATGAAAAGAACACCTTATCTTTGTAATGGGAGCAGAATTAAAAACAAAACAAAAACAGCAACATATATATTATACCCACTGTTGCAAAAACTATTTCATTTACATGATGCACTTATTGTGTTCAGTTTAGGATTTGTAGAAATGCAATCTATGATATAATTTATGAGAAAGCACCAGGCTGAATGGCAGTATAAAAGTCAATGAAATTAATTCATGAGGGATCTAATTCTTAGTAAGAAATGAGATAGCTCTATTGAAATATGTGTGTTTGTATCAATTCACCACCTGAAAACGTGTCACACTTTACAGAGTTCTTACAAAATTGATGGGAATAGCACAGAATAAAGAGTATATGTTCTTGTACAAGTAACCCTTGTAGTTCTAAATTTCTCATTGCACAAAAATAGGGCCTGCATGAGAATCTGCTTTGCTCTGACAGAAGTTAAACATAACACTTATCAGCCAGTCTCAATTAGTTCCTTTCCTCTGACTTTGCTATTGCTAAGGTCTAGGAAAGGGCTGAAGAATGTACTAGTAGTGCTAGGAACTCACTGTGTCTAACTAGTTTTTGTTTTTGTTTTTGTTTTACTAAGCAGAATTGTCTGAAATGTGGAACAATTTAATTTGTTAATATTTCTAGGTAAGTACTGTTAACATTCAGATTGAGATATCAAAACTGCTAAAAAGAAGTGTTTGAAGGAAGGTTATAATTACCCTTGAGCTAACCTTTATCAGCCCAGAAAATTCATTTTTAAGTTTAAGACTGTAGTTACAGGCATAGAGACACATCTAGTTTAACACATTATATTCCACAATGGCTCATACTAAGATTTAGAGAAAAAACATACAAAGCTGAGAGAAACCCTAGAGAAATCCCGTTTCAAGTTTTCCTCAGTTGTTTGTTTAGGAAGTTCATCAGTAACATGTTTAATCTGGGCAATAATATGCAGTTTTTAAGAAAATTTTTATTTGTTTTAAAACCAGTGTTAGAATTATTTCTTATGGCTTAGTTTCTCTGTTATGAGAAACAAAAAATATATCATTCTGTCTTAGTTTCAGCTGAGACAGAATTTGTTTTTCTTATTAGTATCTGATATGTGTGAGAAACCTTCTTTGTTTTTTGGCTGAAAGCTTGCTTCCTGAGGTATTTCTTGTGATAAGACTGACTTGTCTAGCAGATGAGTGATGGGTGTTGCCGTGTGGCAATCAACATTGCTGTGTGGACAATTTTAGCTGTTTGCCTTTGGAAGATAGAGCTCAGGACTGTTTAGTGGTGGAAGATCTAGCCTGTGACCAAATAACTCCAGCTTGCTATGAGAGACTGGGGGATGATGTCATTATATCCTGTGAAGGCATGATACAAGTTGGTGCCTCTCTGCTCCCCCTTATCTGCTGGCAAGGCCAGGAAGATAGGAACAAAGGAGTTTCTGCTGAGATCCCAGAGCCAGAAGCTGTCATTCCAAAGAGAGCTGACTCGACCACTTTGGACTTATAAATAAGTTGGTACTATCATTAAAAAGGGGCCATCATCACTGTGGTCACCATCGTCCTCAACAGAACAAGAATGCTCGATGACCCACCACTATTGAAGATCAATGACTGAACTATGAACCACATTGGATCCATGGTGGTGGCTATCACAAAATCACAGAATCACAGAATCACAAGGTTGGAAACGACCTGCAAGATCATCCAGTCCAACCACCCTCCCATTCCTATCAGTGCCACAAGCTACTAAACCATCTCTCGTAGCTCCTCATCCAGGCGCCTCTTGAACACTACCAGGGATGGCGACTCCACCACCTCCCTGGGCAGCCATTCCAATGCCTGACCACCCTTTGAGAGAAAAAGTTTCTCCTAATATCCAACCTAAACCTCCTCTGGTATAACTTCTGGCCATTTCCTCGGGTCCTACTATTTGCCTGGGAGAAGAGGCCAGACCCTTTTGCACCACAACCTCCCTTCAGGAAGTTGTAGAGTGCAATGAGGTCTCCCCTGAGCCTCCTCTTCTCCAGACTGAACAATCCCAGCTCCCTCAGCTGCTCCTCATAAGACTTGTGCTCCCTCTTGCTTCTTATAAAGACTCCTTGCTTGCTCTTTTCTATCTTTTCTATCGCCCTCCTTCCCTTCTCCATTACCCTAATTCATAATAGTGTCCGTCCGCCTCTTCCCCATCTCTCTGTTTAAGATCTGTAATAAACTGGTCGGACCAACATTTGAACTGCTGTTTCTTAATCTCACACTGGCTATACAGATATTAAAAGAACCTCCTCTCCCTCCTACAAATTGCAGCAAGACAATATGATGCCAAGTTTTGGTTTTAGGAGAAAAAATGTTGATAACACACTGATGTTTCTAGTTCTTGCTGAGCAGTGCTGTAAGAGCTAAGGACAGTCAGGTTTTCCTACTGTCCTACCAATGAGGGGGCACCCAAGGAGCTGTGAGGGGACAGAAATAGGACAGCAGACTTAAACTGGCCAAAGGAATATTCCATGCTATATGACATCATGCAGAAGGAAAATTTTGAAAGGGGTGGGAGTTCATCTCTTTTCTACCACTCAGGGCTAACTGGGCATTGGTTGGGGGATGGCAAGCAATTGCTTGTTCATCACTTATTATATACATTCATATATGCATATGTTGCATAACTTTTATCCTTTTCCTTTTTTTTCTATCTCAATAAAATAGTTCTATCTCATGAGTGGATTTTTTTTGGTTGTTTTTTTTTTTCATTCTCTCCCCCAGCCCAATGGGAAGGAGGGAGTCAGCACATAACTGTGCGGTACTTAGCCACCTGCTGGGTTAAATCACAACACATTCCCATCCCCCTTTTCCAGACAGACAAAACCCTCCTACTTGTTGTTGTTACTTGTTACTTGTTTTCTAGGCAAAAGAAATTTTTTTTGTGAAATTTACACCTTATTTCTAATGATCTGTCTAGCCCTTCTCTGTACCTTGCTTGTTCTACTTCATCATTTCTTAATGGCCTCAAGTTGTGCCAGGGGAGGTTTAGGCTCGATATCAGGAAAAACTTCTTTACAGAAAGGGTTGTTAAGCACTGGAATAGGTTCCCCAGGGAGGTGATTGAGTCACCATTCTGGAATGTATTTAAAAACCATTTGGATGTGGTACTCGGGGACATGATTTAGATGTCAGTTGTTAGAATTTGGGTAGTATGGTTAGGTTGGACTTCATGATCTTGAAGGTCTTTTCCAACCTGAGCAATTCTATGATGCTATTATCTTTGATAGGAGGTAACCAGCATTATGCATCACTTTCAAGTGTAAGCACAGTATGTATTTATAAGTGATACTATGATTTTTTTTTTTTTTTAACTCCTTCATAACAGTTTCTAACAATCTCTATGATTACTGTTTGGGTCTCAGCAGTACTTTTGTCATAGACCTAAAGAGAACAATTCTAATTATATACAGAGAATAGTCCACCCTTTAAATCCATATACTTCCAATTTATACATAGGAGTTTGTCAAAGGCTTTACAGAAGTCCAGGTAGGTGGTCTTCCCAGTTGGTCTTCCCTAGTTGACTGATGCAGTCACTTTATCTTAGAAAAACAACCAATTGGTCAGGCACAATTTGTCCTTGTTGAAGCCATGCTGGCTGTCTCAGATAATGTCCTTGTCATATATGTGTTTTAATATTGATTCACAAAGGTACTGTTGTATGATTTTCCCAGATGCAGAGGGCTTACCAGCCCAAGTTTTCCAGATTTTCCTTTCTTCCTGTTTTTGCTGTAGTTTAAAAGAAATAGTTTCTAAGTATGGAATTAGAAAATAGTAAAAGAGACTGAAATATGTGGCTTTCAGTCAAACAATGTTTTCTGTGTGAATACGCAGACTTCATATCGAGACTGTGATTTAACCTTCTCTAATGTTACTACAGCTTTAATTAATTAACATAGTGTCTAATTTATTTCCCTTTATGTTCAGATCTCTTTTCAGTAAGACCTTATTGTCCTTTAAATCAACTCTTTCTCTCAAATTGTTTTTAGATATTAAAATTTTATTTCAGTAGAGAACATGTGATTTTCCACGCTATTCTTCTTAGAAGTCACCAAAGCACCTTCATTCTTCACTTGTTTGTTCTCATTAAATATTTGATTAATATTGATATTAATATTAAATTGATATTAAAAACCAAGGGAATCTATATAGTTAGATAGACATAGGCAAACATTTTATTTCACCATTCCATCTCTGGATTAGTTAGAAATAAACTGAAATGGCCCTTATTTCCTGAAGCTTTTAACTGGAAAATGGAATTGTCAACTTTTGTCTAAATGTGAAGTCGAGATACATCAGTTAGAATATACGTGTTCTGTCAAATTATCTACTAATTTGGAATGTTTTCCTGTGTCAGCATCCCAGCATCCAGTTATTGTCAGTATCTAATTTTATTTAATATGCACATTTATGAAGATAATAGATCTTGTTTACTAGCACATAGTAGACATCATATTAACTTCACATATTAACCCCACATATTAGACTGTGATATTAGATGTTGGAATACCAATTGCAACAATAAGATTGTATGAAAACAACTCCTTCAAATTATCCTTGCTGCCTCTCTCAGATTCTCCATAGTCTTAAATTTGAGTGAGCTGCTGCAGTTGTGTGCAGTTCTGTTAAATACCTTATTTCTGAGTTCTTCATTCAATAGTGACCTTTGTAATAAAATTCTTAAAATGAGAAATGTAGCACATATTGAAATGATAGAGCTGTTATTTGTAACACTTCAGTTACCATATTCATAGAATTTTAAGAAGCATAGTAGTCCTTAGATGGTCCAGCATGATTAAACAACACATAAAATACTAAAATATAAAAAAACTGAAAGAAAGGCTATTCTTTGCGATTGGTGACACGTTATTTTACTTCCATTAAATTCAAATGCAAATCTAAAAGTCTTGAACTTTAAAGTCACTGTAAATAGGACAGGAATCAATGCAAATTTAAAGGAATTAGAAATATAAAGAAGTGTCAACATTAAAAAAAAACTATAAAAAGTTTTAAGGCTGAGTTCTCCTGGCCATTTCTTATTCCATGATTAAAAGGATGGAAATTGCATTGTAGAAATAAACAGATTAATTTAGCATACTCAGTATTCTCACAATGTTGAATAATAGCCTACTCTAGGCTATTAAAATTCTTTTAATGAAGGAGAAAGAGATGTATTTCCTTCTGCAATTTAAAAGACTTAATTAAAATACTTTACATGTTATATAATTTTCTTTTTAAAAAAAATCCTACAAGAAATTTTTTTTTATATAAGCACTTAAATGTCAATATTCCATCTTCAGAGACTGAGACTTCTTAATTAGTAATTTGTCCTGAAAAATGAAGGAGAGTAGCATGAAACCACATCAGAATGTGCAGTCTGAAAAAATTTCTGGATCACTATGAGACTAGATACCGGATGAAATTAATAAAGAACCTTGCTTTGAACTCAATAGTATTGACGACATTTAATCAGTCCTTTACTTGACTTGAGCATACTTCATATACACTCTTTCAAATAGAAGTACACACCTAGAATGAATAAAAATCATACCAATAACTTTGGGAATTGCAAACTAAAAAAAAGTGGAGAAGAGTACAGTGTAGGCAATTTTCTGTTTTAGATTCAAGCTAGATATAAATGTTTATATTTATCTATTT
>NW_024962263.1:38285784-38308666 GCF_019238085.1 Lagopus leucura
TCTGTTTTAGATTCAAGCTAGATATAAATGTTTATATTTATCTATTTCTTAATTTTATAGATTTTTTTCCCCTTTATTGATGTTCTAAAACCAAGGAAAAACCCTATGAAAAAAAAAAAAAGAAAAAAAACTTTAAATACAGCTTTTTTCAGATAAAATTGCAATCTCCTGTGTATATAGAGGATTACTAACTTAAATCTTTCTGTTTCCTGTCTGTACTTAGCTTTTCTGTACTGCCATCAGGATTTCTTTGGACTATCAGTACTCACTTGTCAATGCAAGTCATTCTCTATGTGTTGACTTGGAGAAGCACAAGATATGAAGACGTGATGGTTAAGCCTTTCTTCTGTCTTCCAGTCTCACATGCTTGGTTACACTATTCAGCAATGGACACTATGAACTTTTTTTGGCCAGGAATTTTAACTACCAGAAAATCCCTTGCTGTGTAAGGACTGTCACTGCTAAGTCACCAAGGGTAGACACTTGGTTACTTTTGCCAATGTAGCGAGCACTCAATAGAATGTATGCTGCATGGCAGATAAAACAAGAACTACTGAAAGTTGAGGAAACTGACAGAGCTTATCTTCATGCTGTTCCTGCTGAGCAGACATGGCACTAATACTTGTTTTGATATCAGACATTTTAATAAGCTACATGCAAAGTACATGCTACTTATGTTAGTATTATTGGTGTAGTTCTTCTACAAATCTAAATGGAAGGAATCATAATCCAATGACCAAATCTTCAGAGAATAAGTTAGTTACAATTATAACAGTGTACAACTCCAAAATTTCCATGGGAGTTATGGAAGTTGTGCCATTTCAGAAAATCTTCTGTGTATGGTGCTAAATGTAACAGTGTTGAACACTAAAAAAATAATCATTTGTCACTGCTAACAACATAATAAGGGATAAGAAGAGATTTCATTTTCTTTAATTTATATTCATTTTTCATATTATTTATATGAAGAAGGTGGAGGAGAGCAGGGAAAGACAGATAAGATTGTGCCATAAACCAAAATGTAAGGAGCTCTAAAAAACACATGCTTGCTCAGCAAGTCTGCTTGTTCAGCAGACCATGCAAGTCTGTAAATATGTCTCTAATTTTTTCCAGAATTTTTCCTTTTTTTTTCTTTCTATTTTGTGCGAGGGTGGTGGATGTGAGTGGTGTTATTAAAATCAATCTGGAACTGTGGTATACCTTAATTCCCATTGATTAGGAATATATTTTCAAAGTGGCAACAGGTAAACTAAACTGTCTCTGATTGCACTGAAAAATTTGCAAACTGCATTTTGGAAGGCAGACCAGTCTCAAGGTCTCATAAATGTATAATAAAATTACAAGTTTTGAATAGGACTTAAGTGTGTTACTGTTAAGTTCTAAACCATTATGAAATTTTAAATGCATTGGTGTGCATAAGTGTCTGCATACAAATATATATATATATATATACTTTTTACAATTTAAACTTATTTCATGGGGAAATAAATATTCAGAATAGAAGTCAATGACACAGGGAAATGCTTCCGGAAATAAACAACCAGATTTTTAACAATGACATTCTCGATTTATGACCACTAGGGTCTCCTAACCTGCATATTGCTTTAATATAAACTTTCTTCTCTATTCTTCTTTTCTATATGTTTTCTTCTGGTGACTGCTTTTTTGATGAGAAAAAATTCTCAAAGCTGAAATCCAAATGGATATGACACTACTTAACTTTTTTATTGTATGCCTGACTAATTTTTCAAAGTTCAGATATCCCCTACTGTGTGACAGGAAAAAAAAAGAAAAAAAAAAAAGAAAAAAGAAAAAAAAAAGGGAAGTCAGATCTCTTGAAAGCTTTATTTTACAAGGACTTAAATCATTGTGCCTGTGATTAGCCCACTTTATAAAAATAGTACTGCTCCAACTGCTATGAATCCTTTGGGCTTCAGCTTGTGGATGCTGAAATTTTGTAATGTACAAAGAATCATTTATCAGACTTAAGAACAGAATAGCTTCCAAACAGTATTGTAAAAGAAATGGTGTCACTACTATAAACTCTAAGACCTTATTTGATTTTTCAATAGCTCTATATTTAATTTTATTGTTGAAAATTTCTTGCCCATACTTTCTGATTATTATAAAGGATAAATACCTGCTCTCTTGAGGTTTTATTTTTTTTATTATCCTTTGTGCCAATTTTCTTTTTTCTAGCATGGTCATCTAAGAACTTAAAGCAAGGACAGAGTGCCACATTTTCAAGCCTTTTTTTCCCCATCGATCTGAATCCCTTTTTCCCTGCAGTTAAGGAAGACTGCAGATTATCTATTGGCACTTAAAACCTTCAAAAAGCTCCCAATACATTTATCCTCATTAGCGGTTACCTCCGTTATTCTCATTCTTAGAGATGGCCCACTAGGGGATGCTTCCCTCCAACTGGCAAGTTCAGTTAGAAAAAAATGTCAGCTTTATCATTTTTATTCCGAACTCTACTCATTTTATTTATGAATAGTTCTTACAGAAGTCATTTACAAATGGCATTGCCTATGGGACATATATTCCACTGATGTTTTTTAAGACTCACAAATGGCTTAAAGGGATCCTATTTTTTACTGCTTTTCCCAGCAATTTTCATATCAAACATTCACAAAGTACAGACAAAAATCTGTTTAAACTGTTTTTCTCTTGCCAGCTCTACCTGAGCTATGACAGTTGACCTGCAGTTCCTTTTTATTTATTAGGACGCATAAGTAATAAAATGGCAACAGTTTTGCTTCACAAACTATTTGCTAAATGCAATTATCATGGTCATGTTTATTGATTTGAAAATGGTACTAAGGTATTTATTGTTCAAATAGTGTACTTGCATCTATGTCTTTCATAGCCTGATTTCATTCTAATTCTAAAGCAGGACACTACAGTATACTAATTTAACAAACAGAAGGGAAGTGAAATAAGGAGAAGTAAAGAAAAAGTCAAGGAAGATTCTGTGCTATTCCTGAATCACAGAGAAAGAAGATTAAGATGCTGGAGTTGATGTTCAAGGGACAACAACTGAAACACACAGTCACATCTCCTAGATGATGCAGAATTAGGAAAAGAGCATTAAGAGATTAAGAGCTCCACTTCTCTCAAATTAGTCTTCACTTGATCAGCGAGTTCATATATTTTTGAAATGTGAGAGGTGAGGGTACAGGTGGCTCATGTTGACTTTGTACTGGATAAGACTTATTTCCACAGAAAGTCAGGTTCATAAAGTGGTAGAAACATTTGCTGGTCCAGTGGAAATCAGTGGAAGTAAGACAGTTTTCCCCAGAAGGTATCTGCGCTTGAAATGAAGAAAGTGATGGTAGCTTCTTGATGAACTTGATGAACTTGATGAACAAATAAAAGGAAATCTATTGATGTTTACTTCAGAAATGTGACTCATTTATTCACAGTATTTCACAAACATATTTCACCACTCTTAGAAGTTTGTAAAACTCTTGCCATTAAAAAAAAAAACAAAAAAAACAACACAAAAACAGCAGTAATGTGACTCTTTGGAAAGATAGTAGTTCTTTTTGAGAATTGTGGAGAGGGTTGAAGGCAAACTTTTCCTTACCAAGGGGAGTAACTTTACAGCATTACATCGTAAGCTTGTTCTATAAACATATAAGACTAAGTTTCTACCATCTTTCACTAAATAAGAAGTTTCAGGTTCATACTGGGGATAATAAGCAAACAAAAATGATCAAAACCCTGTTTCCATGGGTTGACAGTGATAGGACAAGGGGGAATGGCTTTAAACTAAGACAGGGGAGGTTTAGGTTAGACATTAGGAGGAAGTGTTTCATAGAGGGTGGGGAAGTACCAGAGCAGGTTGCCCAAGGAGGCTGTGGATACCCTGTCCCCAGATGCATTCAAGGCTAAGCTGGATGTGGCTCTGGGCAGCCTGGTCTAGTGGTTGGCATACTTGCCTAGAGCAGTAGGGTTGAAACTAGATGATCTTTAAGGTCCTTTTCAACTCAGGCCATTCTATGTTTATATGAAAAGAACAAACAAACAAAGAAGACATTATGATGACTCTGGGCAGCCTGGTCTAGTGGTTGGTGACCCTACACATAGCAGGGGGGTTGAAACTGGATGATCATTGTGGTCCTTTTCAACCCCAGGCCATTCTATGATTCTATGATTATATGACAATAACTTTTTCTATAAAAATCCATCAGGCTAGCACCCTGTATCTAAGTCTGGGTAAAAACAACAAAAAAAAAAAGTTGTTTTCTGTCTTCTTAAGTCCTTGTTTTGGTTCCTAGGTCAAACTATTTTTCTTCTCTCAAATTATTTTCTCACCTTTCTTGTACAACAGCTAAATCTACCTAGTCTCAGTTGCAGTAGATTACTTCCTAATCTACTTCTTCCTGACAACAGAATTTCATTGAGCTGACTCAGAAAGCTCTTACAGAGCTATAACTGGAAACATCAGTTTGAGTAAGAGAGGGCTTTTCTCTCATGAAGGACTCTGATATCTCATGGCTTTAGAAATCTATACAGAGGCCACTGAACACTATAAAATCCACAACACTCTTATGCTCTGAAGAACTCACAATTACAAAATCAAGGTCAAATTCAACAGCAAGTTTAAACTCATAAATTTAAGTGTCCACACATAATTCCCCATATACGCCCTAAGAATTATAGGTGTTACAGATATATTTTGCTTTTTTTTTTTTTTTTTTTACTATTTTCCTTTTTTTTTTTTTTTTTAAATTTTTTTAATTTTTGAAGTAATGGCAATATGTAATCCACTGGCAAGAACAAATTACAAGTACTCTTCAGAGCCATCAGACCATCAGACATACAAAGTAAATTCCTATAGCCCCCATTAATAGTCTGTTGAATATTTTGATAGAAATAAAAGTTTAAATGTTTACTTCTGGATCTCATTGGTTCAATTCCTACTATATCTGCCAATAAAATTGCTTCTGTATCTGCACACTTAATGTACACATTAATTTTATATTTTAGTAAATTTTAAAGAAGGCATTTAACAAATAGGAGCAGAACAATAAAGAAAGGAAAGGAAGGAGACTCGTTATTTTGGGGAAAAAAAAAGAGTATAAATTAAACATCCAGGATAATTTTTACTCCAGTCTTATCTTAATCTCTGTATTTTCTGGAATAAGAAATAAAAAAATATAATTACTTTCTAATTGAGTCTAAGAAATATTAGGAAGGTTAAAATCTTAATTAAGTTAACTGTTGGAGCATTCTCAGTTGAATAGAAGTAAATATTTACATATAGAGAAATTTTTCAAACAGTTGAGCTTCATTCCTCACATTCTGAGAGTTATCTGGCCTTAAAGTCTTCACAATATACAAGATGATAGTCTGGTATTAAAAAAATTGAAGCACAATATTTTCCAAGGAGGGCCCAGAAAATGAGAATACCTCAAGTATTTACCAAAGCAAGTTTTCTTAATGGAGCTGCAACAGCCTATGATATAGTCAGAGAAAAAAGACCAAACACTTAGCAAGATTTATTAAATTATAGAAGCCCATATTTATGCTTAATAATTACAAAATGTATATTATTTCAACATATCTTTACAATGTTTTGCTTATAATAGTTTTATCAATGCATATTTAATATTATTTTATAATCAACAATTAAACAAAACAATCACTTATTAATAACACTCCACAACATTTCATACTGAAGTCTAATTACATAGTTAGAGCACCAGTACGCTGTTTTATGAGACTGTAATTTTGTTCTGGAATAAACCATAAGACTAAGGAACAAACAAGCTCACGTACTGGAGGCATAACAATAAGTTCCTAGTAAAAAAAAATGCAGAAAATTTGGTCTGTCTACTGCACTGAGAGATTGTGTCTTTTAATATTGCACAACTCTGACAATGCTGGGTTCTTCATTTCTGGTTCCATACTAAGGTGACCTTCACATTTCCTGTCTCAGTTTTGGTGCAAATGCTGGACAGTTACAATGACACTGTGCTCTTTCTTCCTACTATATGAAGAAGAGAATTGGAGAGCCTACAAATTTATTTGATCTGCCTTTCACCCCCAGTGCTATCAAATGATTTAATATCTGATAACTTTTCCTTCTAAGCTGAACAAATTGCACCAAAGTTACGTCATCAGCAAATCAAGAGTTTGGTTTACTTTAGGCTCAATAATAAACAGAACTGAAGCTGATTACCACCTTTAGAATTAATTTAAAAATTAAGATCATTTATATACATTCTGCTGCTGCAATTTGAAAACCACAGCAACAACAACAACAAAAACAAGAAAAAATAAAGAAGAGTGGAGAACTGAAAAAAAGAAAGAAAGAAAGAAAGAAATCTGATCTTTCAATTTATTTTCACTCTGAAGAATTATGGGATTCAAGGCACATCTTCTTATTTCCTTGTTTGTTTCTTGATAATAGTTATTTTCATCCACTGAAGCATCCTTATGAAATAAACATCTTGCAAATAATTTCATCCTCTAAAATTTCATATCTTAGTGAGGGTTGAAATCTCAATTTGTACTTATGTTCTGGCTCCTGTTCAACAAAGAACTGGATGTTGCTTTATGGGTGCATTGAAAATACAGGGAAAAATGATCTGCCTTATGGGATACCGCTGTCTGTGATCATTCTGTGTGTTTAGACAGCTGAGTTCCTCAAACAAATATTTGTTAGATGCAAGATAGTTTTCTAGCAGGAGTAAGTGAATGAACATTTCAGGAAAATCTACAAATAAAACATTCTGATCATTTTGACAATTCCACTCCTTTCCATTACCTGTATGCAAAATGTGTCAGAAGTAAATATCAAATTTATAAGAAAGAGCTCAATCTGTATTTGCAATTGTAAGTTCACATTCTCTGAAGTTCACCTGCAGGAAATTTTGTGTGATGCTTCCTATTTTATGTGAGAAGAAAATTATAGGTGATTTTCCTTTACCTAGCTGAAAACCTCAGAAAACTATTGGAGTACTTGATAGTAGGGAGTATATGGTTCATATGAGGTTCACCTTGCTCTGCATTTGTTGGTATTTTTTTCCTCTACAAATCCACAAAGAACTTTGACAAGCTTTGAGCATTGCAACTCATTCCTGTAGGGTTCCTATTTCTGTTATAGAGCATACACAAATAACATCACTGCTCAGATGCTGAGACCCCTATTGCACCTCTTAAGTTCCACTAGGGCTGAGTGAAAATTCAGTGGGCGTTTACAAGTACATCTAAAGCAATAAAAGGCTCCCAGAGAATGCATTCTAACATAACTACAGCAGTGAACTGTAATTCTTAAAAAACATAATTAAATGGATGTGAGATCAAACAAGTCTGTTCATAAGAACTGTTCATTTCATGCTAACTCCTCAGTGCTTGGAAATTGAGGGACTATTAAAAGGTATTTCATTACTTTCACATTACATTATCATCAACTAGAAAATGCTTATTCTGAAAAATTCAAGGATGACCTGTGTGTAACTATGCAAGACAACACTACTTTCTGTCAGAGAGTTTACCAAAAATATGACTATCCTCTTAACAGGAGAAGATAACTGTAAACAGCCTTGACCTGAGCTTGAACTAGCAGGAATAAAACTGAAAATGCTAGGATGCTGAAAACACCAAGTCCGTATAACTCGTATAACAGACACATCACCTAATATTGGGGAGGCAGGGAGGTAGCAGTGAAGAAATTAGCTTTGATACATACTTGTATGAACAAAACACTTGCATGAGTAGGAAATGTCATCCTTCTTATCTAATGCAAAATAAAATCCATCACTAACTTAGGATTTTCAAAGTATTTTATAAATCATTGCACTTGTTCTCTAAATTTCATAAAACAAAGTGGATTTGCAGAGCTAGGTGAAGTCTGATGTGCTTGAAATCTTATCACACTTGAGAAAATGTACCACAAGAAAGAGAAATAAGAACATTTTAATCTTTAATGTTTCTTTTTTGGGGAAATCAGAAAAAATCACTTTTAAAAGTTTTTTTTTACAGATACTCAAAAGCTGTAAGATAATAAAAGAACTTATGCCCCATCAAGCTAAGTTCTCTTTGTACAGAATATCTGAGCTGATTAATTATTGTTTCTGAAATTGTCACTAGCAGTCTAACTTACCAATAAATGGAGCACAGAGAAGAGATTGATTTTTACCTTGAATACAGCATAAATATAGGGGTGATAGGGGTGAAGAGGAATATAAAATGAAATCATGATGCATCTAGTATGAAGACTTTGCTAACACTGTCAAATAGAAAATGATGACAATTGCCTCTGAAATGCAAAAGAAATAATAAATCATGTTATGAAGCTTTCTATGTGTAAGACGAAACATGTTTCCAAAAACATTAACAAGAATTCCATGAAAACAAAGCAATCAAACAGTAAACAAAGAAACAAACAAGACCACCAAAACCCATCAAATTGAATATGAGGCAAAAATGTTGCTTAGATCTTTTGCAATCCATGAGACTCTGACATTCTCCTACCTTGGGCCATATTCAAAGTTATTAACAGCATTTATTCAGATGGTATAATTTAATTCTAAGAGATGCATAAATAAACTGTTGCTTATTGAGATATGCTTCCTTAAAAGACAAAGCTGCTTGAGTATTTTATCTAACCCAGAATAACTATCTGTCATTGCTTCAGAATTGCACAGGAAAAAATATGAATGCTAGAAAGTAATAATAGATTTAATAATAATAATAATAATAATAATAATAATAATAACAACAACAACATAAACTAAAAACTAAACATTACTTATTTTAATTAGCAGGGAAAATCATGTGAGGCCAGAAAATCTTTGTAGCATGGAAAACACTTTTATATTCTACTTCTTGTTACCCCAAAGAGAAATCAACTACAACTAAAGAAGTAATATTCCTGTTCTTTCTCTATGAGAAAGGCCTAATTGTTAAAAAATATTAGTGCAGATTAAAAGGTACAATTAGACAAATGATCAATAAAATGCAATAGACAAATCTTTCAAGCGTTTGATTTCCTGATCTGTTTACATGCACACCATTACTTGTACAGAAAAGTGATATTGGCATTTGCTGTCATGCAAAAGAACAATTTGAAAATTAGGTCATAAAGAACTGAAAGCAAGTTTGCTTTCTTCCCTACTTCACTGTTAACTCTTAGGTGCTGAATAGATATGTGATCAATGCTAGAAAAATGAGGTATTTGTCATTAAACAAAGACCCGAAGTGTAAGGAGGGAAAGGGTGGAACTTTAGAATCTGTTGCACATCCTAACAAGTGGAAGGTTTTAGAGAACCTTGCATGCTCCTAAAGTAGACATAAATAAGAAAATCAAAACCTTCCTGGAAATTTGGGAAAATATTAATAGTATAACAGTAAATTTACCATACAGTTACACTTAGTGTCTTCTAATGTGGAACTAAGGTTAGGGGAAGCAATACATGAAGTTATAGCAGCTGTAATTAAGAAATTTAGAAAATAAAATTAATGCAAATACAACAGCACTTTTGCAAGATAGACTAGACCCTTATGAATTTGAGCCTTGAGGCCAAAACCTTTCAATTTTAAGCATAGGTGTAAACATATCTACAATGGTTGAATAGCATATTCTATTAATCACTGCCAAGATATCAGGAAACATCCTCAAAACAGTCTTATATACAAGTTTCAAATGGGCAGATGCCATGGAGGCTCCATTGTTTTAATTTATTTGCTACTTATTATTAAACAGTTCGCAGTCATTTCTAAACTCATTTAAGAGTGAGTAGAAAAGTAAAAAAAAACAAAACAGTCCCTTCCAACCCAAGCCATTCTATGAACTGATCACCAACTGATACCCAGCCAACAATGCAGTATTTCACCAATACTTGAACAGCAGCCCACCCACAGCCAACTCCCACCCATAATTTAATGGCCTGCTTCACGATGTCATGTGGTATTGCATAATCCCTGTTCTAATTCAAGGAAGCTGTCCTGTCTCCAACCCATCCCTTCCCATAGCAGCATAAAGGCAGTGACTTTTCCACACTGAATGACTTTGCCTGTCTCTAAGCATATTCTATTACTCAGCAACAACCAAAACACTGGTGTTGCTAATAAAACCGCCTCAGCTTAAAACAGGACAACTACTTATCATTACTGTGTCCAAGGTAGCATTAGCTGTGATGGTGGCAGCTGTTTGCTGCTCTCTCATTTTTTAGTGTATTTAAACTGACTGTAGGAGCAAGTCTCAAACACGTTGTGCTATGTAAAACTGAAAACTTTTTCAGTACCTTGCACACAATGCAGTAAATGGGTTTGAAAAAAAAAAAAGAAAAAGAAAAAGAAAAAAAAAATAAGCAATGCTTATAAGTATTACAAGGAAATGAGTATTTCAATGCTCACTATGCCTTTAAATACGGCATACTCCCTGCTGTGACAACTTGCACTTAATGTTTCACTTCGTAAGAACCAGGTTTTAATTCCACTTCTGCTGTTCAATTCAACTTCTGCTTCTTTCGGTTTGGTTTGCTTACTTGCTAGTTTATTAGTTTCCCTCAATGTAAAATATGAATAAATAAGCCTGGAGAGGGAGAGGGGGGGAAAAGAAAAAAGCAATATGTGTATAGCAATGAAATCACGACAAGGAGATTGATGTCCCTATTAAAGAAATAAGTGAGGGAAATCATATCTTAGTTTTGCTAATGCTGTGCTCAGTCTTCTGTTCCTAAACATTTCACAGAAAAATTCTGGGTTTGAACAAAAAGAAAAAAAGAAAAAAAAAACCCTGCTTCATCTGGCAGTGCAAATCTAAAGGCACAAACAGCTAAAGTAATTGTTTAGCTTTAAAGATCATAAAGAAAACAGAACAGTATACACGTGGACCCCCAGTCTCCCCAGACTTTAGCTTCAATGATCAGAATCTTTCCATGTGATTACCAGGGATTCTTCTTTTTTAGATATTACAGAGGATAAAAATAGCTTCTGATTGGCTGGTTAATTGAAGCAAAAATACAAACAAAAAAAGGCAGCTGCACCTACCATGTTAAGCAACCAGAATCTGGTAGCAGATGTTTTATTAAATTGCTGATAAAAACGTGAGGAAAATGTCATTTCAGACCTTTGTTTACAGATAGCCTCTCCTCTTTTTGCCAGTGCTTCTTTTTTGCTAAGGCCATGCAAATGAAATCATTTAAACCAATATTCACTTACAGAAGCACAGAGCAGCTCTGCAGTTGAAACCTTTATCAGTTGCCTCATACCACTCAAACTCCTCAAAATCAATGGACTTTAAGCCCATTTTGAATCTGAAATGAATCTCTTATCTCCAAAAAGAAGAATTAAGAAAGACTTCTAACAACACAAATCTTGTTGCAATTTCATAAATTAAAACAATCATAAGAGGGGAAGCAACGACGTGCAAGTAAGCATTTGTTATCATCAGAGTAGTCCCTCTGCCCATTCGACTTCAGAAACTGAGGAGTAGTGAGGAACTCTATACCTCAGTCATGGTTTACAATTTGAGGAAAAGTAAAGTCGTACGTATGATTAGACTGCCTACCTGAGCCCACATCTTTTGAATGCATTTATTTATTTTTATAACCTGCTTTTGAACATATTCAGAACTTAAGTCCAAAGTGAAACAGACTGACAACACTTAAACATGTTTCTAGCTCTACTGTGTCCACTATTAGTTTAAGAAATTGAGATTACAGAGCATGGAAATTGACTGTCTTATGTACGAGACAAGAGTCTCCTAGGTACATGTGTCAACTGATATTCAGCAATTGAAGGTATGTGGCTCCACTGCAGGGTTCAGAAGTCCAAATCATTCTTCACTTGAGTGAAAATCAGACAAATAATTTACTGTAAAAGGAACTGTGTTCACCGTATTTTTTAGGCTTTGAAACCCCAGAAAGAGTTTTTGTAAGGGAGCACATACACCCCTGAAAGCATGTTTCTCTCTGTCCTGAATTAGCACAATGCCTGAGAATGGACAGGAAACTACTCAATTATCCTATCCACTAATATGAACACCTGTAAAGTCAGAAAAGTTGTTTTACTGTGCAAAAAATAGTATATTAGAGAACATTGCTAGAATTAAATGAGATTGGTGAATGGCATACTACAGCTGGGGGAAAGTGTATAGCTATTTTAATAACTGGATATAAATTATACATCCTAATTGTATGGATAGTCACCAAACCCATGTGGGTCTAGATAGAAGTACATTCTCAACACCTATGACGACAGGGTCATTGAGCATCTAATTTTAGGAATTTCTCCTCACACCTCTGTTACCTTGTTTTCCAAAAAATGTGTTTTAGCTTCCCATCTATGGATGGCTCCAGAAACTCCTAATGTCAAGGACAGACCAGAAACTGAGTAATTACTCTAAATACTCTATCTTAGCTTTGAATCCATGTGACTCCCAAATAGGGAACACAGAGATCCTTAGGCAGTCTCCTTCTTATAGACTTCAGATGTTTTTCTTGCTGTCAAGGCAGCCACTGACAGCTTGCTTGGAGAGCAAGATGGTGAGAGATGAGTCAGAGCTCTCCATGCATCAGGAAGTTTCCTCATGCACAACACTTCTTAAGATTGACTGATGCAGATTTGTACCAGAGGTGTTATCATATCAGGATGCAATTTTAAAGGAAAAAATTAAAGGAAAAAGGTCAGAGTGATGGAATTGTTGTCTGCAATGTATCTACACTGTGACAACCTCTTGAGTTTGAGCCCCCAAGCCTGAGTTCAGACTTCTCCATGTAGTGCAGCAATATCTTGGATCAGAAGTGCTTAACTCTTTCTATTGGAGTATAGGTTGAAAATGTTTACCTAGACAATTTTTGTCACTTTATAAAGAAGGTTTCGAATTTTGGCACTCAAAAAATGTTAAAACTTTCCAATGTTTAAAATACAAATTTATGTAATGATTATATGTAGAAGTTTGCTGTCTGCCTAATGTTTATTCAAAACCCTTTCTCACTGCGGCCAACAATGTTATTTCTAACTACCAAAGGGGAGAGCAGAGTGCTGGGGATTTAGTACAATTGACATTGTTAAAGGTAACAAGGAGAGCTTTCATTCAAAACATACTACATATCCCACAGATGCTGGTGTAGCTCCCAGTGCCAGTAGTGGTAAACGGTATACAAAAGGAGTGAATGCCGAGACACAGCCACACGCAGAGAAAAGGAACTTAAGAGGAATTCCCTGACAGTGGGGCACAGCTGATTTTACAAAGAGAACAGGTATGACATTTATTTTTCACTTGCATGTCTACCCTCTAAACTTCAGCACTTGTTTTTGACTCCCTTAGAGTATTTTACTTCAAAATAGAGGATTGGTCTTGACAGCAGCAGAACCCTTATTTCCTTCTGTGTAGGATGTGGTTGTATAGATAAAGTTGATTGAGAACGCATTACATGTAAAAGTATTCTGAACCTTTGAGAAAGTGATGTGCATATTCATAGGATAAGTTCAATAGCTGGAAATTGACTATATTTCACTGAGCCTTACTGTTATTTCATCATAGTAACTAGCACACACAGTTTTCCTCTTCTCACTTCTATTCCTTCATGTATTTTCTTCAGTTTCAAATACTCTAGGTCATCCTAAAACTAGAGTCTGTTGTTTGAAAGGTTGTGTGGGTTTTACAAACTAATGTGTCTCATATATTGAGCTGTATAAAGAACATTTGCAACTAATTGAAAACACACATACATTTCACAGATGAATGCCTCTATCATTATCTTTCAATTATGAGTCTTGGCTCCCTCTATTCTTTAATATCTAATTTTGAAGCCATTCTCTAATCCTGACTATGAGAAGTTTAGTAGTTGATGTAGGAACTGCAGGGCTTATTTTTTTTTCTTTCTCAGAATTATGTCAGATCATAGTTATGATGAAACACAAGTATTATAATCTACACTGACTACCATATGGCAAACATTAAATTAAAAAAATATCATAATTGTCTCTGAAGCACAAGAGTGTGAAAGAAGGAATCAAAAAAAAGTTGTGATATCTTGTACTAGGCTTTGATCACATACCAGGAAAACTGGACAAGGAAATCATTGACCTTTATCAACCCTATTCTCATGTTCTGAACCAAAGAGTTCTGAGTATTAAAGTGTGACTCACTGAGACTGACACAGGACTCAGTAAGGACATTTAGTAGTCACTTCAGCGCAGATTTGATTGATCCTTTTTGTCAGAATTGGCAGCCTTCAACCTTGAGGATACACAGATTCCAAATATACAAAAATTTCTTTTTAAAACATCCTTCCTTTCTGAAATATATTTCATTTTTGGAAAATAAGAAAGATCTACATTTCAAAATCAAATATTAATTAAAATGTTAGAGATTACAAGTCTTTGTGGCCATGGTTAATTTTTTTTTTTTTTTTTTAGAATTCATTTTTTTATAGACCAGGGATTTTTGTTTTTTTTAAATAGTTTAAAGCTAAGAATAGGAAAGTGAATACACTAATCAAGATTGTTTCTACAATTTATTCCTCAGCTTATATATAAATAAACAGAAAGAATTACAAGTTGTTTTATGCCTCCTCTGTTCATTATCAATACATTCAGTAAAAAACAGCAATAGTTAAGTCTAAACTGTTATAAACTGTCCAGAAAGTAAAAGAACCATACTAATAAACAAAACATAGTCTACGTATTAAACTAATTTATTATTTTAGAATTAAAGAACTTAGAATTATTCTATGGCTTGCTTCAGTCAACAAAGTAAATTTATCCAATTTATCATTGATATGTTTGATCAATTCAAGTAGTGATATAATGGCAAAGCATTGTACTCAATATCTCCTGTATTTTTTCTTTCAATCTTGAGTGCCTGGAAAAATTAGCATGATATTTTTATTCAATTACTACAAAAAATCTTAGGCCTCTCTGCAAAATATCATAGCAATTTTATCATGCTTGACATACTCCTTTTTTTCATTTTTCTAATGTTTGTTGAGAGTCATAAGAGTACTGGATATTTATCCATTCACTTCTTGTGCAGCAGTAATAAGGGTGACTAACCAAGAAAAAACTTCAGCATTCTGCTTTGGAGTCATTACATGGTAGAAAGCCTGGTCCAATTACCATTCCTATCCTGGCTTACTGCAGAAAGGCTTGTGGTATGAAATATAAAAGATGGAAGTAAAAAATCCTCTTAGTTCTTTTCCCCAGGAAAGGATCATGAAGGCAACAGGGAGGAGTAATCAGTATCTATGTCTACTCTTTCCTGTTGTTACAGTGGAATCACATTTTTATCCTTGAATCACAGAGCCTAAAGGTTTGAAGATTTTTATGTGTCTGGACTGCATTAAACGTTTTCCTCTCACAAACGTGGTGCAAAGTCCATTTCATCACAGTAATTTTTATGATGGCCTAAAAAAGGATTATGACAATGGGAATTCAGCAACAACAGTGAAACCTTTACTGCCTCGCAAAGCAAGAAGTGTTCCTATACAAACAGCTGCAGGGTGGGCAGGGCTGCTGCATATTTTCCTGTGTTATAATATTGCAAGTCTCACAGGTTGAGCAACTAATACAGTATAATTCATAGTCTAGCAACTCATTTTCCATAGCCTGAATGTAGTACTCTGATGGAAGCAGAGTTTCATTTTCCTTAATAAAAGCAGGTTTTTTCACACTACCTGCCTAACTGGTCTTAGTCTTCAAATTACTCCATTTACTTACTTATGAAGTGTATACTACCCACAAATATTTATTTTTTGCTCTTCTTCAGGGATCTAAAGACTCACATTCCCTATATCAATGTTTTAAGGTACAGGTTGGCTCATTTTTACCTCTGTAAATTTTATCTGTCTAGAAACTTTAGTATATTGCTGTACACAAAAATTGTACAATTGATCCCAAAAGGACATTTATGAACAACACATTTGATCACAGTGCACATAGTAGATATGATATAATTCCACTCCTCATACAGAGGCAAAATACGGCCATCAACAGACTTCAGCCTGATTTCCGCATATACAATCCTGAACCACTTGCCTATTTACCTAAAAATAAACTGATTAGAAACACCAAAAATAAAAGAAATCATTGCCTTTCTACACTGTCAGGTCTATGATCCACAAATAAGGAGGAATTCATGCCAAAAATTAGGATAGGAAATCTATTTCCTTTGTTTTCAGTGTACTTGAAAAATAGAGTCCATTATGGAAATCTGTGTATGGATTGATTTTCTTGTTTTGATTTGTTTTACTTCTTCTTAGTAATAAATTCATCTTTTCAAAATGTTCAAAAATATATATACACACAATTAATACGTCAGTATGGTTGTAAAGAAGACGGAATTATGTCAAATGTTTGCAATAATTTTAAATATTAAATGTATTTTTATATAGACACACTTAAAATTTTACACTAATTTATTTGAAAGATTTATTATAAATCATGTTTTGTACAGTCATGAATAATCAAGCCAGTTTAAACTCAAAGAAAACTTTCTCTTAAGATCAGATAGTCTTTCATTAAATTTAACTGTGACTTTTCTTCTGGAAAAGTGAAGTTTGGTATTTTCTCTATATAATTTTACCACACATACAAAAGTGCAGCTGTATATCCACATCTACATCAGAAATAGACAACATGGAATACAGATTTATTCTCAATGGCAGTTTTCGTTAGAGTGTTAATGATAACTCTCCCAGAGGCTGAGTGATATGAAAATTTACTCAGAAAACCTTTTTAGACCTTTGCTACAAGTCCACCAACACATTAACAATGCAGTATCATCTTTCATCCATTCTTCTACAGTTATAACCTTTCTTGTGTGCTGCAAAAGAGAAATGAATAAACTATTTATACAGCCAATAGACCTCATGTGGTATCTTCCCATATTAGAACATCATTGAGAAACATGATCATTGATCTTTCATAGAATAAAAACCAATCTTAGCTGATACCATTCGCTATATTTATCCCTGGTACCTTCTATATATAAATTTACCATAAAATCACACTTCTCTATTAGAAGTGCCTTTGTGTAAGTTTCCGTATTTGTCTTTCGTAGCCTGCACCTTAACCAAAACTTACCAATTCATTGTTAATTCACTTGGACTGTGTGGAGATAATGTGACAAATACGACAAAAGCAGAGAAAACCTAAATGATTTAGATAAAATAGAGCTAAGTACCTTTCCAAGGTTTGGCAGGATTGACAACATACTAAATTGCTTAAAAGGTCTCTTTTATTGGCTTGGAATACACATTGCTTAGTCAAAGAACAGAACATACTGCATGTTGTTGCTAATCCTATGAAATGCCACCTGTATACAGAACAGACTGCATTATGAAGGAAACCCACTTTGAATTGTGGCCTTCCAATATTTGAAGGGAGTGTATAAACAAGACGGGCAGCAGCTGGGTGAATAGTGATAGGACAAGGGCAAATGGTTTTAAACTAAGACAGGGGAGGCTTAGGTTGGATATTAGGAGGAAGTTTTTCATGCAGAGAGTAGTGAAGCACTGGAACAAGGTTGCCCAAGGAAGTTGTGGATGCCCCATTCCCAGAGGCATTCAAGGCCAGGCTGGATGTGGCTCTGGGCAGCCTGGTCTAGTGATTGGTGACCCTGCACACACAGGGGGGTTGAACTAGAAACTATGTTCCTTTTTAACCCAGGCCATTCTATGATTCTATGAAGAAATAATATTAATTTAAATTTGATGCCTTCATCTCCCTCTTAGATTCAGATGGTTGGGTGTAGTAAATAATATGATGTCTATAAGAATCTCACTTCTGACAGTGAAATCGTGTTTTGCAAGCCAGAGAGCTCTGCAACACCAGCTTGATCTATCTAAGCTACAGACCGTGCAGTCATGAATTTTATCAGTAAGAATTTGAAACATTTATTATGGACTCTGATATGTGCAGGCTTATTATCTTTGTCTCTCACCCCAAATCTATCACAGCAATGCCACAAATGTAATGTACTAAATACTTTTGATTTCCCTAAAGGATTCTCAAATTTGATTCATTTTGCAGATCACCAGACAGTTTCAAGCATTGTTTTTTTGGAAAGGCACCTCTGCATACTTGATATAAATCAGAAGACAATGTCCATCTTTTACATGGTAGTTTTGTGAAAGCCTATATGGTAACCAATGTATGAAATAGGACATGTATTTAATACTTATTACAACAACAAGCCCAGCCATAGGTATACAGGCCTTCTAAGCAGAAACAGGCAGTGGTTTCCCAGCAATCTGAATGCTGTTACCAAGCTATACAATTTAAAGTAAATTTGGACGTATCCATGTGACTCATATTACATCTATAAAAATACAAAGAGTTATTATGGCTGTTTCTACTAATGCTCTGTTAATGCTTATTCATTGCTTGTTTGGCTCAGGTTTTTTATTGGAGGTAAAATAAATAAAGAAAACAGACCAATTATGATCAGCTATTGAAAAAAGAATTATTAGCTTCATATAAAGTTTGCTCGAACTTTGAATAAAGGCCTAGCTTACCATAGAAGCTATGGATACAACAAATAAATGTACTTCCGCTTTAATTTAATCTCTTTTTATTTACCTCTTCTGTATTTTTTCTTTCTTAATTGCTTAGAATACAAAATACTGAAATATCAGTACAGAACATGAGTATGAAAGTGTGTACCTATATAATATAAAGAAAAATTTCTGTAATAAATATCCATACACTTCTTGTAGCACAATTTCAGTTACATAAGAGAGATTTTGTTTACTAAGATTGCTTTGACATTTGAGTTCAGTTATTGCCATGGTAAAAGACAAGCCGATTAGGTCATTTGCATCATCTAAATGGAATTCTGAGTAATGTCACCATTCAGTGGGTGATTGAGAACAGAAAAGTGATTGTATCCCATCAAACCAGAATTTATAATCAAGTAAATAATACTTGGAATGTATCATTAGTCTGTGCAGACAAAAAAGTCGGATTGGTTGATATTTAGATAAAAGATATGGACTTCAAATTTCACAAGGATGCTTAAGGGAAATAAAGAAAAAAAGGAGAAAAGCATCTCTCAAATTAATCCACGTTTACAGCCAAAGTTACTCTCAGTAGTCTGATTTGAGGTTATCTTTAAATACACTGTGATAAAGCCAAATTATATATACATATATGTACAAATATAGGCATCAATAATTTCACTTCATTTGCAGACATTACAGTTGTTTTTCACCTGACAGAGACAGCGCATTGTGTGGTTTTGACATATATTTGAAATTTATGAAAAAATAAAGCAACAGATTTTGTGAAAACTTGCAACTGCTTTTTCTGTATCTATTTGAATTGAATTCATGCTGTTACAGCTATGAATATTCCAAATTCTAAATATGTTCCCAAATCAATAACGCACCTCAATAGACCTCAACCACTGTTTCTATATGTTTTCTACTGTGAAAATGTTCAAAACATATCTGTATTTCGAGTAGTAGGACTCACTATTCAAAACAGCTTTAAAAAAAACAACAACCCAACAACAACAACAAAAAAACTTGTTCAGGTACAGAAATATTTAACTTTGTCTGCCTGAAGCTCTTGACATTCAATCAGATCCAAATGGCTCAAGGTAGTCCAAGCTGTAAAATACACTTTTATTTAAAATGTATACTGGCAGTAGAGATGTGTTGAATCTGTTGAATATTAAATCACCTTTTGTCAGCAGAATATGGCAGAGATTTAAAAAATGTGTGTTAACAAATTACCTTAATTCAGAACACCAGCTTGACCTGAATCTCTTGAGTTATGAAATTCAGTATGATCAGAAAAAGAAAGAAGAATGACAGGCTCAGTGAGATTCTTTTGGAATTGTAATATCCTCACTTACAGTATAACTCGCAAGAGTTATAAGAAGTAAGAGAATATCTTTTACTGAATGGAATATGAAGTAATCCTGAGAATAATACTCTATTTAACCCCCTCATCTATAAAGAACACGTATTCACACATCTTTGTATATCTTGCCTTAAGCCAGTATTGAAGATGAGAGTGAGTTCAGTCCTGCAAGGTGTTGAGCACCATGGTCACTGGCTGCAATCCAGCAAAGCACTCAACTGTGAGTTTAAGTATATGGGTCATGCCACTTATTTCAATGGGATACAGCTTAAAGATGAACTAACCTTAAATGCTTTGCTGAATCACAGCCACAGTTCTCAGTGCTGGGTGAATGCAGGTCCAACCTCAGAGGGCCATCTTCCTCTCTGTGTTTCCAGATAGAGCTCACAAACTACATACAAGGTCCTTTCAGGAAACAAAGTTCATGTAATTGCAAGATCAAGCAGGTTCAGAAGGCTGGGATGACTTGCAAGCCTTAGAATAACTGTGTTGAAGTGAACAAACAAACAAAAAAAAAGCAATCTGATAGAAATCCAAATAAAGAAAACTGACAAAAAAAAAAAAAAAAAAAAAAAAAAAAAGACAATGCTCTTTGACTTCCTCAGGTTCAGACATTTACTTATGCATGTAACATAAAGACTGTGTATGATCATTGATATAGATAAAGCAGAAGAAATCAAGTGAAAGAGTAGAGATGTAATCAGTGTACCCTATTTTTCTTTGCCAAATTTCTCTTGATTTTAGCTGTGGCCTATGTTACGTCCTCAACTGTAAAGAACAAGAAGTCTCTAAGTTTAACAGTGCATGTGTTCTCCTCAGACAACACATGCCAATTGAAATCAGATAATAGTCTATTTAATTATACATAAGTGGTATGCTGGGTCTGCTTCTTTCCAGTTGAAAACAGGAAAGAGAGCTTAGTAACAAAGTGAAAGCAAGGCATTATGTATTAAGATTATTATCTTCATAGTCTGATTCAGAAATTTTGAATCTCCCTTGGCTCCTACTAGTATAGAAAATACCCACTTAGAGTCTACTGAAAAAAAAAAAAAAGTGAAGGCCCCAGGTTTGCTGCCTTTCAAAAAGGGAAGGAAGTGAGAAGGCAGAAAACAAACTGTGTTTATAGTCACCTGTTTTCAGTGGCAGCAAGAAGTGTTTTGTGCCATTTTTTCTTTTTTTGTTCATTATTTTTAGGCTAGGTTGCTAACTCATTGAACAATAAAACTGGCAGTTTTCACATAATAGCTGTCCCAATGTACAAATGGTGAAAATGAGCTTTGAAACACTGTTTTTTCAGGGTGATGATATGACTTGAACAAGCAAGTACATAATAGTTGCTAATCATAGACATTTTAATTACCAAAATGAAAATCAAGCCATATAAATATTTCTGTAAAAAGAAAAAGAGAAAATGTCCCTTGAAATAGCATACAAAAACCCAGGACTGCCACTTGGCCACGTGTGGTTTTCTTGGAGGCTCGAGAGTCTTATTTAAAAATAATATGCAACACACACAATAGGGCACCATATTTCAAGAGAAATAATTAAAGACAGCATCACACTTTCTAGTTAACAGCTCTCATTGAAGCAATGGGCAGCTCTGGAAAAAGTCTGCCACAGTGCACCCTGCAGAAAGATCAAATCAAAGTGATAAAGAATTCTATCAGAGGTTAGTGAACATGAGACACTTTTGAAATATAAAGTGCCCGAGCAGCTCAGCATGTGTACTTTCCACTCCTCCCCACCCCCGAGGTTTACCTTATTCCCACATTTCAACTTACCTTTTCATCATATCCATCAGTCTCTTCCTTGTTGAGAAACACTTGTGTCCTAGAAATCTCTTGAACTCATTTATACTCATTTCCTTTATTCTCATTTCCTTGTATTTTGATCTACAGTTTTATTATCTTTTATATGAGCCATGCTCCAATTTCCTATTTACTCCTATATTGTTAATGGTGGAAAATGTTCTTCAGACTCAAAATCCGTGATCAACATGTATCAGTTTCTTTTATAAGCTGGAAAGCTAGAGTTTGATTCACCTCTTGAAATTTGAAGAATGGTCTGTAGTCACGCAGACACATTTTATGTTTTCATCAAATATTCATAACAATATCCAAAGCAGAAATGTTTTTTTTCAAGTATATTCTCATAAACCTATCTTTCTAGCTGCATAATCAAATGTAGTTTGCTTATGAACAGTAAACTGCCAAACATACCCTTGCCTCTGTACACAGATTTTAGCCTTCAACTTAGCAACTAAAGAAGTAATAGAAAAGAAGCTATGAGCTGTATTCAATATTAGAAACTCAATACTTATTTTTTGGTAAGGTCTTTGCAAAAATAAGACACATACTTAAATATCATAACATTTTTTTTTTAAAGTTAATTTTGTTTGAATGAAAATTCTACTTGGTTCCAACATATAGAAAGATTTGTACTTGCAGATTAAAAGAAGTTAATTTTTCCACATTTAATATCTCTTCCATAACACATGTAAAATGACTTCAGTGATTGTAACAGGTGATGTCATAGCAAAACCATTGCTAGAACTAGCATTGTTTGGGAATTTCATCACAGCCAGAGCGTTAAACACATTCACAGGGACAAGTTTATTCTGGAATTAGGCTTGAATCTTGATTAAGGCCTTTTGATGAAGTTATGTAGAGGTCATTGGCTATTGCAGTGCCCTGATGAAGCCCACAGCAGATCCCACAGTTAAGGACAATACCAAAATTAGTCCTTTACCTATCTTGACTCTTCACTCTGATATAAACCAAAGCTTTACACATTTAAGCCAACTCCTTTACAAAGTCGAAGAATAACCTGCAATAGCAGCACACAATAACTGAGTTCTTGATTTTTAATCTAGAACATGACATGGGACAGTTAAATCCAGATGAAGGCTCTCATTAATTCTAGTGAGGTATCTCTAGTCTGTGTAAAGATGAGATCAAAGCTAAAGCCTGAGTTTACGCTTCAGGCGGGAAAATTAAAAAAAAAAAAGGAAGAGGAAGAGGAAGAGGAAGAGGAAGAGGAAGAGGAAGAGGAA
>NW_024962263.1:38308676-38320281 GCF_019238085.1 Lagopus leucura
GAAGAGGAAGAGGAAGAGGAAGAGGAAGAGGAAGAGGAAGAGGAAGAAAAGCCCCTCCAAATTTCTCACAGTTAAACTAATTCACAAGGGAAATGAACAAAGCAAACCTCAGACAGAGAAGGGAAGTTTTTTTAGGCAACAGAATGAGACTTTTTTTCTATTTTACTGGTGTATGGATATGATATGAATATGTTTGCTACAGGCTGCCTGTGTTAGTCTCACTAGGTTAGGAATTTGTGTAACCCCAGTAACACAACTGAACTAAAACTCAGTTTTCAATAAAACTAGCAAATGCCATTAATTTTGGGAAGCAGTGGAACATTTATCTTTAAGATATTATTTAGAATTAGTGAGTAAACATAAACACAATGCAGGCATCTATCTATTGTCAAATTAGAGTTTTAAAAATTGAGAAATGCAAACTCTAAACAAAAAATCTGATGTGTGACCTGTGCAGTTACTTAACCAAAAATTAACTCATGTAACTGAATTGCTTCATGTTACCTCTTGAAATAGAGGGAAAAAACAGTTATTTTGATATCAAAAAAATGGTTAATCCTTTCTCAGGATGCAGAGCAAAGATAACAAGTAAGACCTAACTGTTCTCTGCTGCTGCAAGGATGTATCTCCCTCTCTTTCCACTCATACTCTTCTCCCTCTCCTCTCCAACTCCCCTTCCCAATTTCATACATGTAGCAGGAGGAGAGTCTTTTTGCTATATCTCCCTTTCTCTCACATCTGCTCTGTCATGTCTGCTACTGAAGGAAAATTCTCATCAGAGTCTGTGGAAGAAAAGGGTGGATAAGCCCATCCAAATTGCTGTAGTAACAGAAAATTAGTTGCTTTTATTGTCTTTTGTTTTCTCTTTTTTTCAAATTTAATTAATCAAGTTGGTCTACAACACAGAAAGTGCTTGCAGTGTCTCAAGGTTGAGTGGAGTTGTGTAGGCAGGAGTATGGAAGGAGCTGAGGTTAGGAAAGAGGATATTGCTGTTTCCCTCTTGGAGGCAGCAAGCTATTAATATCTCAGTTTCTTGTATAGCTACAAGGAGTTGGTCTGCTACAGCTGTGATACAGAGAAATTTAATGTGGTTTTACCACATACCGATCTAACACAAGGTCTAACTTTATACATCCAGCTTAAGCACCTAAAATAGAGCCAACCCTCTAAGTACATTAATAAATTTGTCAAAAGATGACTTAACATTCAGTAAGGAACATAAAAGCCTGCCAACTTCTAAATCAGATGACCAAAGTTAAATAGGGTTAATGCATGAATATTCATTCTAAGCCTGATGGCCCAGTGGAGAAACAGGGATCTTGAGATTTCCCACGAGGTCCACGTTTTTTAGTATATGAAGAAGACATAGGCATCATTTTTGACCTTGCAGAAAACAGAATTGCAGAGGTAGGAGTCTGAAAATGCTATGCCAGCAACCAATATACTTTTGCTGAGAGGTGAACTCTTGCTGCAAGCAAAATGTAATACAGCTGGCTGACTATCTGTATACTACGATAATACAGGATTTTAGTGGAGCTTTGCTGACACAAAACTGGAATAATGCAGTGCATATCAACCCTCTACTAAAAATTTCCTTATATCATTTTCTACCTCCTCATAATGGGATAGAAGAAATACTAGCTTTTTTTTTTTTACCACTTCTTAGCTTTAGAAGTAAAGTTTATTGTGGTACTTGCGCTGTTACACAAACGTTTTTCCTGCTACGTAAAAAAACTAATTTGAAATATATTATTTTGCATGAATTTGTTTTTTTCTTCTCTTCATAGGTGGATTGCGTTGCTCTAGACTACAATGAGTGTTGCCTGGCATGTTTCTTAATTTTTATTTTCAGGCAGTCCCTCTGTTTTTCATTAACATCTGCCCATGCTAAGCTTTTGACAGACTATTTGATTTTAACTCACTTTCCACAAGCCTCCTAACTCTCTTTCGTCTGTGCTTTCGTCATGAATTTCCTCAAAAATGGTTCTTTTTTTCTTCCCCTGCAGCTAAAAGAGGTTCTATCTATTCCCATTAGCTTTATTGCTGAAATCGCTAGGTAGAACTACATGAATTGGGTCTCAGCAAGGATTTTTGAATTTTTTGTACACACCTGGGTTGCCTTTGTTAGACATTTCTCCCCATGGTTATGTTGCAAGGTCCAGCCTTTACATTCTTATCACTTCTTGCATTTCTAACGCTCAGTAGGATGGCTATCATAAATGTTACACATTACAATTTTATCTACAAAGAAGTGATTCTGGTGTATATTTTGATTTTGTATAATTTTGGGGTGTGAATGCATTAGCTCTAGTTTGGAAACAGACTGGTATTCAATCTACTTCTTAATGAGTAAACTGCTGTATTTGCTGGTTTGTAAGAGCTCAGTTATTTATGATTTGAGGGTATACAAGAAATTATCTGTAGTGTGATTTAAAGCCTACTGAATCAATGAAAAGAGTTTCACAGGCAGTAGCTAACCTCGTCACAGATTCTCCATGCAGTATCTGTCCTCTCCTAATTACAGATGCCTTGTCTTGAGACATATTTCGTAACAGCCAATATGGGATGCATCTCTGCTAATTAAAAAATAAAAAATGGTATTTCAGCAGTATATGTAAATGTATTTATAAAATCAAGAGCAAAATTACAGACATTTATAATTAATTTATCAGCATTTTCAGTTTTCGATCCATAACAAAAGAAATAACAATAAATACTGAGCAAATGAAAGCATTTAGAGCATTTTAATAAATGTTAAAAAAAAAATCATCACCAGTCTCTTGACTCTGGCTAGCACTTTTTTATTTACCATTTTTCTGTCTTTGATGGATGTTGTTCATGCTGTTTAGCTTACAGTAACAAGCAGGTTTTTAATTTTTCTATCTTCCGTCTCTCTAGTGACAGTCTGTGATGGATGATGTGACAGAAAGATTCATCAGAAAATTCTAAATCATGAATACAAAGTAAATTAGTAATATAAGAAGTAGATTTGCATTCTCCACTGATAGCACTCCAACTGCATCAACTGCTCTCGTTTTTTGCTTTTACTTGTGATGAAAATAGTAGCTCAGCATAGTGATTCTGATTTGCCAGTTACCATGTTGTTCCAGAAAATTAATCATTCTTAACATATGAATTATGTGCAGTTGTACAGTTTTGTTTGCTTTAACTCTCCTCAGGGCAACATTCACATTAAAAAATTGTTTTCGTCAGGTTTAGGGAAATATGGGTTTCCAAGAGATTTTCTGCAGTTGAATGGTTGCTGGGATTCCTCCTTCTGAGGTCCTCTACCCTTTGAGGATAGAAAAAAAAGTCAACGTTCTCTCAGCTTTGCCAAAATGACCAGCAAAAGCAGTGATGAATGTATTGAGTACAAATGCTGTCCCTATTTCCAACATAAATATATTTTCTCTTGTATAAAAGCTGTTTTTTATAAAGGACAATCCTTCGCAGAAATAAGTAGTATTTCAATTGCTTACTCTTAAGTGAGAGCTATATTAGGCACAAACACACACAGAAAAGACACATGCACAGAGAAAACTATGATGTCTTCCTGAAAGAAGAAATCCGTTCACATACAGAATCAGTTAAACATACTTAAATCAGTTCACATACTTAAAAATAGGTGCTTATGGAAGTCAGGAGGGACTAAGATAAATTTATGCAACTAGAAATTGTAACAAGCTAAGAATTAATAGTGGAAAGAAATCTGGATGAATTTAAAACATTTCTTCTTACATACACTATATTTTCAGTAACGATATCTCAACATTACAGCTATTAGTCTCGCTGCAAAGCTACTTCAATCTCAGTAGCAGCTTGGATTATCTCCAAACAAGTGTTTCTTTCTGTGGTCTGTACAGCTTCTTCTGCAGTCTCTTTTACAGCTCTCATTAAAGGTAAGACTGACCAAGTTAAAAAGAGATAGCAAGGCATCTTATTCTGTCATCAATTTCCAGCCATTGGATTAGACTTTATAGTCACTTAATCTAACCTTCTGAATTGCAAAAGTGACATTTTTTCCATCAGTTCTTATATATATCTTAGAACTTTATGTTGTCACTTAGTATTGTAGTATGTGAACATAGCATCTGGTGGAGCTATAAAATTTATTTTTGAAAGAGTCTTAATTTAAAGAGTTGCAGAGACAGAGTTCAACAGAACATCGATTATAAGATTCCTGTGTTTAATTATTGTCAGTTTAAAAAACGAGAATGTAATTTCTAGCATTAAGTTTCTCTTCCAGCTAGTGGATTTTATGATAAATCATTGAATGTTTCTTCAATTCTGGAAGCCCCTGTTGGCAAAGAGAAGCTGAAACAAATCTTTTTTGTCCCAGGAACAAAGAAATCAGCATGTATGTGTTCCCATCAGGCAGTGGTGATGCCTTTGAGTGTCAGTTTGCTCCCAAAGGTACAATTACAGCATATGTCTCAGAGGAAATACATATTTTGTAAGGCTAGAACTTGAGGAGTGAAAATCTATAAGACTCAGAATGGCAAAAACACATATTAATGTAGAAATAAGATAAAGAGGCAAAATTCACAATCTTTCTTTATAAAAGACAGTAACTGATTTATGCATTTTGGATGCTATGGTCTTGAGGTACAGAGAAGATAGAATGCTACTCTGGTTTAACTGTATGACCAGCCATGACAAGAGAGAGAGTACAAGTATAAGAAATGCTTCTTTAAAGAACCTTTGAAATACAGAGGATACATCAGAGTATGCTGCCAAAAGTATCCTGGAGCACTTCAGAGCAACAGAATCACTAAGGCAGTGAAGTGTGTTTTGTTATATACTGCTTTTGTCTGCTACTTCTCATGTAGTCTGGCAGCAAAGTCTGACCGAAATGCCCATATGTATAATATGCGTATCTGCCACATACCCTTGAAATCATAAAATGTGAAGATGAAAAAATTTAATTCTCAGTCAGAGTCACTTAAGATGCCTGGGGAAGGCAATAAACCTTATTTCCGAGACATAGGGGGCCTGGACATCAGAACCATCAGAGTCACTGGCAGAAGTTCACATGTTATGCACCTCATGCAGAGAGAGAATGTCTATATGCAGTACTGGAAAGCTTACTGTTTATGAGATTGAAACTATAAAACCTTGCACAATAGTCCTGCAGTGTTCAAGAAACTGATTAATTAAATCTATGACACTTTTTTCATTCTTGTGCCAAGAATCATATCCATATCTGAGAAACTAACCTACTTTGAAAAAAAACGACTAGATAAAATGTGTTTAAATAAAGTTTTTCCTCTCCTTGTCAATAGAACTAAAACATATATGCTTTCTTAATTTATTTAGCATATCTGTGATAGAGGTGTAAAAAGGGCCATCCAGACAGCTCTTTTCTTTTTCATTTTCTTTTTCACTTACCTTGGAATTTATTTTTCCCTCTGAGATACACCAGAGGCCAGATTACACATCTTTCAGGGGGTGTTTCTAAGTCCCTAAAGCTAGTTATCACAGTTGGTACCTTCAACTCTGTATGTTCATCACTGATTCTATCTAATAGTGTTCAATAAAAGTGAGGAAACTGGGACATTGTATCTTAAGAATCATTTAGATTTTCAGTGGAAAACAGACATTGTATCAAGAAATTTCTGAAAAAAAATACACACTACCTGTTTGTTTCACAGTAATTCCAAAGACGTAGCATGAACTGTTGCTATAATAACATTAGAAATGCTTTTGGATTAACTGTGTAAAAGGAGATATGAATATGCAAAAAACATGCAGAGTAATTTGAAAAAGAGGTTGAGCTAAAAAAAAAATTTAGAAATGGAGAAGAGAGAAAAACCAGCAGTATAGTAAAAGGAAAACTTAGAAAGGAAAAGCTAGTATGCTATCAGTTTGCCTTTTCCTTCTTAAGAGAAATATAAAGAAAAGAGAAAGAAGAGACAGAATTTCCAAATAAGCCTTACAAGATAGTTTTGAAAATCTGAGGAGATAAAAACAAACCCACATATCAAGACAAAATATCAAGTCTGTGTTAGGAATACATTTAAGATGGCTAGTATGGTCTCAAACTTTCTTTCAATCTGTTACTGAAGCAGACAGGAAAAAATTTAGATACAACTTACTGTGAGATCCTGTGATATAGTTTGCTGCTAACTCTTCCTTCTTTTTATAGATTTAACCAAATTCATGACACTTGGAAGCAAGTGATGCCTTTGAAATATTATTATTAAATTATCATAGCTTTAACTACTACAGCTAGAAGTATATGGGGAGGTTCAACTTCTTATTTAAAAGGGCATGTATCATACTTCCTCTTTGCTGAAAAGGTAGAATTGAAACAAACCAAACAAACAACTACAACAACAAAACCACAACTAAGTAAAGCGACTATTTAATCATAGAATCATAGAATTATAGAATCATAGAATTGCTCAGGCTGGAAAAGACCTTCAAGATTATCAAGTCCAACCACAACCTAACTGTACTACCCTAACTGTAACAACTGATAGCTAACTCATGTTCCCGAGCACCACAGCCAAACAATTTTTAAACACATTCAAGGATGGTGACACAACTACCTCTCTGGGGTGCCCATTCCAGTACTTAACAGTCCTTTCTGTAAAGAAGTTTTTCCCAGCATCCAACCTAAACTTACCCTGGCACAACTTGAGGCCATAAAAAGAATGTAGAACTTTGGAGAAAAAATGTTTATTAGGTACTTCTTTTATTTAATAGTTAATCTCAAAAAATATTACATTGCTATCTATCTGTCTATTTATCTATCTATCTATCTATTCATCTAACCATTGCTATTTATTATTTGGGAAAAGTTCTCCTTTTACTTGAGAGGCCTAAACACATCAGACATAGCAAATGACTGCCTATGTCCTAAAGAAATCAGTGAGAAATTTCCCTTGAAGCCTTGTCTTGAAGTGGGCAGTGCACAACTCTCACAGTGTTAGAAGAGGCAAAAAGAAAAAAAAAAAAGGTCTACATGATATATGGAAGAAGCAGTTTCTTTCAGGTATCATTTGAATATAGAGTGTCTAAGTGCTTTAACTGCTGTGAAATTTAGTTTTCATATTAATTTTCTTGGAATAAGCAAGAAAATCTCTTTCAGTAGCACCTCACGGGTCAGGTCTGAAGAATACAACCTGTCTGACAACTGCTTCCACCTTTGTGTGTTGTCAGGTGAAAACTAAAACTTTTGTGGTGTTCTTTATGACACGCAGCACTTCCATTCTATTCACCTAAAATCTAAAAGTTATATCATTAATACGTAGTATGCCCTCGAATACAGAAAATCAATTTGTCTATTTTGAAGTATTTACCATATTTTTATCCCATTTTGCAATTGTGGGGTGTACTGATTACATCATGTCTAAGAATGCCAATTTTTGTTAGAGAGATTTTAGCTAAGTACTTAAAGACACTGGAAATCTGTCAGCAGCAGGCAAGGCAGAGCTTCATATAAGCATCAAATTTTGTCAAGAAGATTTGTGTTCCGGATGTTAATGAAGGGCACAAGAGAGAAAGGACCAAGTGGAACAGAAAGCTTGTGTGAATGTCTTCAAGCCTCCGGATGAGCTCAGGGCAGACCCTCTGCCTATGAAATCATTTTCTATTGTTAGCCTGCACAAAATGTTTGGCTGTAAGCCTACTGCAAAACTAAGCTGTTTTTGTGCCAGACTACTGTTGTGAGGACTGCTACTTTGCACATGCAGAACAAAGAATAACAGATAAATTTTTTTTCTTCTCTCTGAAATCCAGTTTAATAACCATTATTGTCATTGTTTACAGCAAATGATTAGAAAAGCCTGTTCAGGCAGATGTGTTTCCCTTCACTAGAGATGAGAAAATTTGACTGTCCTAGTCAAATTAGAGAGAATTTGGTGAGAGAGAATTCTCTTGCCCACGCTGTGTCCATTGATGTAGATGCACTTGAGCTGAGCTGAGTTGTTGGCCTCACCCCCAACCTTGGCATGGTCCCCCTAGGCTCATCATCTGTTTTACTGGTTGTAATAAACTACTCAGGTTGACAATCTTGAATATTGACAGTCATACCTTTTTACTATAAGTTCACATTACAGTTTCTGTTCATTGTCCTCAGATTTGAAGGTGGAAGGCTATAAAAAGAGAAAGTAGAAAGTACTTTTCATAGTTAATTTGATTCATCTCTGTAGGAAAAGTGTGATGATATTGATCATGTCATAAGCTCCTTCTCTGTCCTAACTAACATTACTAACTAACTAATATAATAACTAACATTGCAGTTTTACATTAATTATGAAGCATTTTAAAAGGGGAATAGGTAGGAGAAAGGATGGATGAAAGAACTCAATAAAATGTTATCTTGGTTGACATGAGTTTTAACAGAAATGCTTATCAGCCTTGAATGTGATTCACATTCTGTCAGCATGTTCAAGAAGAGGTAGGTTTCTTTGTAGCATAAGTAAAATGAACGTCATTCATAATGTGAAATAAATACACAAAACAAGTATCCTAAAACATTGTTTCTCCAAGGAAAATGCTACTGTCAAAAGTCATAAATGATTTATCATGAAGAAGACCCTAGATAGTTTTGTTTCTCTCCTCAGGACCCACTGACATTAATTATTTCCAGGAATCAAGTAAACGCCTCTAGGTAAAAATATGTTCTGTGAAATGCAACTCTCTTAAAGCTCCACTTACATTTCTGATGACATTGATCATAAACTGGGGTTATATGAGTAGTTCCAGAGAAGTAAGATATGTAAATGAATGAATATACCATATGAACTATGTTAAGATTATTTTCCTTAGACTGAGATGATCACTGGAAGCCATAGCATTTGTTTTTAGATTTCATTTGAAATTAACTACTGGTTATGGTAAATATTGGACTAAATAAAGTATAACCTCCTCAACAAAGAGTTTTATCAAGCTGAAACCATAGTACACTTTCAAAATCCATTAATCTACTGGTGTTTGCCAAATTCTGAATAAACTACATAATTGTTCATAAATCAGATATTTCACCATACTAATGCCATATGTTGAAATATACATATATTGCCTTCTAAAGTACTATTGATGGTGTGACCTTTTGCATTGATGAATGGATAAAAAGGTCATATCTGTGTAAGCTCATGTTTTATCTTTATTTTTCAGAGCATGCTCAGTATGACTTATTCTGACAAGATACTACCCTGGCATGATTAGACTATATTCAAAGGCAGAAGTGTTTGTTCAGCTTTACTGGCATTAATTGTGGATTTTGCTGTTACTGTTTGTTTGTTTGTTTGTATAAAAACTGATGTGATTTCTGTTAATCAGGTCTCATATATCTGCTCTGGTAGTTTTATAGGTTAGCACCTAAAATTATGCTATAAAGTGGGGATTTACAATAAAATTCCATCAGGACAGTCTTGCATTCATCTTTGTAGAAATTCTATCAATTTCCATAAAAAGCAGATAAACAAAGCAGAACAACAACAAAGTAACAGTGTAAATAACCGTGTTTCAAATTGCAGTTTCTACAAGTAATAATCTCTCCATAGTGTGGCTTCCATCTTAAAGGGTATCTGAATTCTTCCGGGTAACCAGTGCTGAAATATTTTTTTCTAGCAATCTAGATGATGGGGAAACATTTTCCAGTATCCAAAAAGATTTTTAAAATGCTGTCGATCTTTTTGATGACTGATGCCCTGAAGTATCAAGGGTTGTGCTGGCAAAACAACATCATGTCTGCAAGCAGATGATGTAATGAGAAAACACTAGTAGATAATAGCTAATACACAGAGAGTGGAAATTCTGCCCCATGCTCCTATGAACTAAATTAGTGATAGATGTTATTTTCATGAGATCACAGTTCTGGAAAATTAAGGATTGCTCCAAGGCTATAAAAGAAAGAAAGAAAAACAAAAACCAAACGAAAACAAAAACCCACAGAAAATATAGATGTTGCTATTAGTGGTAGAGTCAGGACAGTTAGTTTTTGATTTGTGATGGATTAATTTTATAGTGTCAGTGGAACTCAATGTTTAAATCCTTCAACCTTTCAGTCCTTCAATCCTCAATGTGCAGTGAGTGCAGTTTTTCCATATCAAGCCATTAGCCCTGTTTAAAGGATACTTATTGTATTCTTAAAGATCTAGTTTAAAGAGCTTATTTTTACGTCATAAATCTCTGATGGAGCCCTCTATAAGTAAGTGTACAGCAGTGGCACAGTCAGTCAAACAATCTACAGTTTGAGAGAGAATCTGCAGTGGATTGATGTCCAGGTAATAGTACCAGAAGTGAAAGGCAGCATCTGAAGGCCATCAGCCCAGAAGTTAAGTGTCAGAGATATGGCTCAAGCATAGGGTCTCAGACTGAAAGTGAGGTATACGCCCAAGGGAGAGGTTTTCACAAGTGCTATGCTGTTAATATTGCATAATTTATGAGAAACTAAGACACTGGTGAACCATTTTCTATTAAAGGAGAAAGACCCTGGTATTGCACATAAGATTTTGCTCAGCCTTATCAAGATCCATTTTTTCTGCTTGAATGAAAGATCACAGCAAGGTGTGTGTTGTAAAGCAAGCTTATACGATCAAAATGAAAATTGAATTCTTACAGAGAAAATATTTTATCAGTAAAAACTGCAGAATTCCCCTGAAAGTAAGATTCAGTCCAATTTGACACAACAAATTATTTACTGTTCAAGGGAGTACAACTAACAAATACAGATTACATGTTTAAAACCCTGTTTTGCCTGAAGCTAGTGTACCTAGAAGATGTATTAACTGTGCAGCTCGCCTATTTGTGGGAAGTAGAAGAAATTTACCTCTATTAAAGTATCAAAGGAAATGGGGAGGAATATGAACAATATAGCTTAAAAAGGCCAAATATTCAGAATTACTTGCTTTTAGTAACTACTTAACACGGTAGATAGACCAAGGAGGCTATGCCCTTATCTACAAGGAAAATATGTGTCATTACTTCCTGGAATACAGAAAGAAAAAAAGGCAATTCCATTAGCCACAGATATTAAAGTGCCAGATGGGGGAAGGGGAGCCACTCAATGCCTTCTGCAGGGAGCCTCCTCCATTATATTAGTGCTTAGTGTTCTAACAGGCTGAAAATGAAGCACAAACTCATCAGAATGATTATTTCTTCTCTTCCTTTTGTGGGAGATATTCTGAAGGATGCACATCTTTATCTTAATCACTGATTATATTTGCTGTAGTCAGACTTGTAAAACAAGTGTAACAAATCTATTGCTATGCTGAGTTGTTAGGAGCCCCAGTACTCTGTCCTCAAATGTGTAGCTCTGCTATATGAAAAACAGAAAGCCCTCTTTCCCCTGCTGGTGGTTTGAATTGCTCTAATTTGTTCTGGTATTAGCACCAGATGTCATGGTATAAAAGGAAGCCCGACCCAGAAAAAAACATTGCCATTCTGACCTTCTATTGAGTTCTGAGCTCTTGCGCGTTTTTGTCTTCTGAACAAATCAAGCACTCACAAACATGCTGAATAGAGTGGGAAAAACAGCTTGACTTTTCTGAAAGAAGTTACAAACAGAACCGAGATGGCCACTTGCCACTTCCCTTGTCAGGGTGACACCTACAACTATTTGTTTTTTTTTTTTTTTTTTTTTTTTTTTTTTTTT
>NW_024962263.1:38320381-38371875 GCF_019238085.1 Lagopus leucura
TTTTTTTGTAGAAAAAACTCCTTTTCTTTTATTAATATATTAAAAACAACAACCACGTCGGCCGCCCCCTCCCCCCTGTCGGGGGCAAACAAACAAAATTTTTTTTTTTTTTTTTTTTTTTTTTTTTTTTTTTTCTGTAGGGGTGGGGGGAATGAACCTTCATAACAGCAGGCTTGCTCTTTCCTCCCCCCTCCCCCTGCACCTTTGTTGCTGCTTCTGTTCAGCCAGAAAAAGGTTTTTACTTTTCCTTCAGTTTTTGGAGTCTGTGTTTCAGGGAAGGCAAAAGCTATACCTTATGGGGCTTTTACTTCTTTAGCAAGATCCTGACACCATTTGTTTGTATCATACAATGAGTGTTTGGTTTATTGTATTTGCAACTCAATTTGTCTTGAGAAAACAGGTTTACATTTGTGCAAAAGCCCAGCAGTGTATCTCAAAGTCAATGCAGCCATATGCCTGCTTGCATTGATAACAGTCTGTATTCATGACAATGGCAGTCAGCTTCCACATAATTCACTGGTCTTAGCCTTTAAACTATGTTTTTAAATAACTGATGTTTGTCTGGAAATCTGAAAATCCTGTTTACAAGAAGAAGTAATAGAGCTTGGGAACATTAGTTTAGAGATGTAAATAGGTGTTCATATGTGTACGTATATGGAAAGTACATGTCTATGTTTGTCTATATATTTCCAAAGTCTTGGCAGCTAATCTATTTCAATGGCTTTTATTTATATAAGACAAAATATTTTGCCACAGCACTTAATACAGAGCATGATGTCATAATAGTACTCACAAGTAAAAGTCATTTAAAAAAAAAGAGGAAAAATTAGAAATCCTGTGCCTGCTTGCTGAGGATGCAAGTACCGTCGGCAATGCAGTGAGAATATAGATTGTCATCTTTTCCCATACCTGGCTCAGATAGATTCAGGGCACAAACGTATTGCTCAGCAGAGGGCATAATCTCACACTCCTGTATGATGCTGCCTGCATCCAGTGAGAGTAGAAAAAGAAGGAATAACCACTAGTGAGAAGAGCCAGTGACAGAACATAATGTACATATCACCAATAAGAACATTTTAGAATCGGACTATAGCATTCATTCATACTGATTCATATTTACTTGTTTAAGAAACCCAATAAGGATCTACAGTTTTTTATGATTATATTGAGCAAGCACAATTATATAGATTTTTTATTCAATATAAGATGTTCAAGTGGGAAGATTTTCTTTATGTTGAAATAAAATTTTTCATTCATCATGTTCAAAAGACTGACAAAATAGACAGACATTTGTGATTCAAGTTAAAAAGAACTGAAAATAAAGAGAATTTTAGGATCTTAACCTATTAATATCTTGGACATTAAAATATGGCTTATTTGTGACTTCTAAGTTCTACTAATTTGCCCCATGAGATTTTGCACAAGTAAACATGGGACAAAAAAATTTCTATGTAATAGAAGTAGTGTGAGGTTTGTTTCTTCATCTTTATGTCACATATTTTAATGCATATTTATAGCTAAATTTACATCTTCATATCTTTGCAAAAAATTTTATCATCACAGTAGAGTTCGTTAAACTGGATCACTCATTTTGTGTTACTTTTCAGTTTTCACAGAAGAAGCAATTTAATGTTCATATCTTTAGATGTTCTTTGGTTGCCATTTTGATTTTTAAATAGGACACAAATTAAAGATATGTCAGGGTTTCTGGTTTGGATCAAAACTACAGAAAATGAAATAGATTATGAAGGAACTCAAGATAAAGCTAGTAATTCACCTCTGTCTGATTTTTGGAGTACAAAAGGAACACAATCAACTCAAACCCAGAATGAAATAGTTTGGCTATTTCATCTTGTATCTGACATGATCTCTTCTCAATTAGCAAAGCAACATTCCTTTTCTTTGCACAGCATTGCTGTTCATTCACTGTTAAGTTATTTGTATTAGAAACATTTAAGTCTCTAACATTTAAGTCTCTGAATCCAACAGTTCATTAGAATCATCCCTATTATTACAATTCATAAAGCACAGGAGGCCATATATTAATGTGAAATATATTTTTCAGCATGAGAGTGAAGTTTCATGAAGTTACACATACACATACAGAGAAAGAAAATAAAATTGGGAAATATAGCACATGCTGTGCCAACAGTCCTTCTCCAAGGATTCGTACTGTTTGGAGATTTCTTTCAAACTGTTTTTTTTTTTTCCTCCCCTCCAGTCTCTTCTATTTATCACCAATCCACTGCTTCTTTTTATTCTTTACAGTACTGACACCCACCAGCAACTGCAAGCTGGGGTCACTAAGGCAATTGCCTGTGTCCTGCTAGAATTGATCACTGATCTGGGAGTATGACACGTATGACAGAGCAAGGTCACTCAACTCGTTTCCCTCAATTTTTCATTTCTAGGCAGGTAGCTACCACTTCAAGGTTCTTCCTCCTTGCCTGTCATGTTACTTCTTATTATACAACTACATGAAAAATAGAGTACTCCAACCTCTGTATGATATTCTTTGCTAAGTATTTCTCTGCTAACAGTTCAGAAACATTCCGGTATGTGTCACTGGATTATATGATTTTAGTTAGTTGCAAGTACTACTATTGGAAAAAAATGCAAAGAAAAAAGATTCTAAATAATTAGGAATGAACTATTAAATCTTAATGAAAACGTTGTAGAGGAGTTATACATCTATTGGGATGACACAAACAATAATTCACTGTGAAGTAAAAATTCATTCAGATGTCTATGATATTAACTTTTGCTGATGTAAAGCACTTTTGAGTATTCTATAAATGGAACAATCAATTTATCGTCAAGAAAAACAAGCATTTGGAAGTTTTGCAATGTCTTTTATTTAATATTGACAAACCTGCATATTAATAGTTAGCTTCATACTCTGACGTCAGTACTTAACTATCAAATATTTAATGTAAAAATATATGTATTTATGTGAATACGTGGAGCAAATTTTGCAGCTCGTTCTTTTGTTTAGTTGGCTTGACGTTGTTAATTAATTCAGTATAGAAGTAAATGGCATATTAATTGACAGGTTCCTTAAAGTGTAATTTCTTATCTGACCAGGGACTGAAACCATAGGGATGTTTATAAATAAATGCTAATCCAGAAGTCAAATAAATTCTCTGAAGGAAGAAAAACTATTGCTCATTCTATTTCACTGAATTTCAAAAGCAGAGATTGGATATAAACATAAGAGTGGAAGTCAGCCATTGCTTGACCATTTTCATGATCTAGAAAAGATGTTGTAATCAACTCAGATTTTTAAATGAGGTCCAGCTGCTATAGTCAACAGTGCCAACCAAAATCACTGTCATTACTAGCTTTGATGCCAGGCTATCCGATGTTGATGAGAGCTTCCAAAAGACAAGAACAAGAACAGAACAGAAGATTTAAAAGATTTCAGAGTAGAGAGATAAAGTAAAAACAAAACAAAACAAACAAAAAAAAAAGGTTGATCCATGTTTCAATTATTGGATTTAAAACTACTGAAAACTGAAGATGATTTTCATCTAGTTGGTGTAAATCAATCTCTGAGTGTCAATGTGGTGGATAATAAGATAATAAGTAGAAGAACTGGCTGAGGATAATTATTGTAGTTTTGAAAATTGATTTCTGTAACAAATTGTTTTGGCAACATTCTTATGTTAAAATAAAAGATATTATGTTGGCCAGATCCCAGAACTCTGAAATCATAGGAAATGAGGACTGGGTTGGACCTTTCCATGTTATTATGTTTTTCTTTTGCGCAAAGACAGTCTTAACTGAACTTAAACATTACTGGCAGATGTTTAAATAATCTGCTCTAAAATGGTAGAACTTCAATTTCATATCTAGACCTCTATAACCCTCAAGCCTTTTCTTATTACATAAAATTGTTAACTGTGTCAATCATCCCTATCCCAGTGACTATTATTTTATAGCAAATAGTACTTGCGTATTCTCACTGTTGGACAAAATATATGTATATACTCTTGGTATCTGACTTCACACTGTAAGGCTTAGAATCAGGTTCTTATTTATTTATTTATTTATTTATTCTTACTACCATGATGATCACTGTGAACACTTTACTCTCTTTCATGTGTATCTTTTGTTTTTACTTACAATCTTAGCAGATGTTAGAATATTATGCGTTTTTAAATTATATACTGTAATATACTACCTTGCCACAATTAATGTCTTTATAAAACACCACAATAGCTGTGCAGGTATTTCAAAATATTCTATATCATAAGCTTTTTATCAGCCCTGTGGAAAAATTGCCCTATCTATAATATTCTCTTATTTTATTTGTGATTTAACAGCATTCAGATATAATGTTCTTTACTTATTTACGTATCATATTCCTGGAGTGTTGCCTTTATCATGATATTTTCGTTTAATTTAAAATTTCAAACAGCTCACTCTCAATTTAAAGATTGCTCGCTATCATATTTTCCATGCTGCCAACTTGTATCTAAATTGTTACACTATTTATCCCTGAGATTGTGAAAGCCCAAACCTATTTTTTTGTTATGGTTGGGTTGCTCCCAGAACAAACAAAGAAAGGCACTTTTGCTTTATATGTTAAAATGTGACCAAAACAAGATAACACAAGTAAATGTGTTATGATTAAATACAGAGAGAACATTTCAGGTTTCTGCAGTTATAATAAAAGAAATAAACGTAAGTGGACGGATTTCTCAATCTTCCCTATTTCTGCTTTAGAGAATCTTAGTGAAAAGATCTGTTCATGAAATGTTTTGAAGAAGGATATCAATGTCTATTGTCATCAGAAGCTTACTGAACACCAGAGTCCACAGTTCTTCTCTGCAGAGACCTCCTCCATCAGTTACTGAATATTAGACTAAGGACCCTTTCAATTGTAGTTTGCAGTTTGAATATAGGTTGTATTAGAGTTTCAATTCAATTGATTTAATTTCTGTCTTTTTCTCCTGTCCTTTAAAATATCATTGTATGACCATTTTCAAAAGTTTTTAAAATGCACAAATAGAGAAAAGAACTCATAAGGAAAAGAAGCTGAAAACATTTGAGGACGTAGAGAAGGTATTTTGTAGGGCATTTTATGAGGGCATTTTAGCAACCTTGAAATCAGTGTTGACTTAAATGATGCATAAAATAATAGTCAGAAAGTACCAAGTATATGTAGTGATCGAGAAAGAAAGTAGAAGAAAAAAAAAAAAATGTAGTTATGGCAGAAACCAGATTAAAAAAAAAAAAAAAAAAAAAAAAAAAAAAAACCATAAATAAAAGATTTATTAAATCTAAGGTAATATTAAAATTGATAGGATCTTGGATGAAAGTTTGGCTAGATTGCCTTAGAATAAATTAATAATGTTGTATCAAGAAAAAATATCTCTATATTAATAGGTCAAAACCAACAGTTAAGAAATAATATTGATAAAGCCTAAAGTGAATTATTTATCTTACAAGACAGTATTATGTAGTAGCATCAACAGTTATAGGAAAGAAAATAACACTTTCTACTGCCTTGTGCCCTGGAAAGAAAATCAGTGCCAGTGAATTGCAACAGAGACTTTGTCCTCCCCCTCTCTATATTTTTCCTTCTCCCATGGTTGGGGTGCCTTCTTTGACATTGCTCATCCATCTGCAGAAGCTATCCCCTCACCTTGAGAGTTAAGTGCTTGTCAATAGATGCCCTGTTTCAGAATAAGGCAGCCAGGCATGAATACATTGGGATGGAAGAATCAAGATGCTTTTTATACAAAGTTCTGATTTATTTCTTTGTTGGGAATTTGAAAAGCCTTACAATTATCCTCATCAGTGTTCACTCATGCGACTTCAGTAAGTAAAATAACTGGGTATAAGCTTGTTGTGGCTAAGAGAACATGACAGCGAGCTACAAGATTCATTACCTATTAATTTTGCTGGTTTATTTTAGTAAGCAATTTATAACTTTTCCAGTATATCTTTTACATTCTCCCTTCATTGATTGAGTCCCATTTATACTTTTTCTTTTGCATTAAAAGATGTATTGCACTATTTAAAGTCTTAATCTGGCCCATATGTCAAAACTACATCTAAATGAGCCACTTACAGCACTTTTGTATGAATTGCATTATATAATTCTTTCCCCTTCTGTTTTTTTTTTTTTTAATTCTTGCAGAATCAATTTCTTAAATAGAAAGTGGGAAAGGAACAAATAAAATATAATAAGCAGTAATATGAAAACACAAACCAAGTCTACTTGACTACCAAGTCAAGTACAGGCTGCAGAAGCTATTTTAAATCCCAGAGAAATAAAATGGGCTAAAGCCCTACACAATTAATAGGGTTGTACATGTAAACTGGGAGTAGTTCAGTGGCTTTGTTTTACCTGGGTGTATTTTGTTGCAGTAGATTCTAGTTTTGAATCTGATTATCCCAGGCGCCTTGTCTATCTGACATGCTAACCTATTTGAATTATTGCTACTAAAAGTAGCTTGAAAAACAATGTTCTCCCTAAAAATTTTGTAAACAGATGGTAAAAAAAAAAAAAACAAAAAACAAAAAACAAGCAAACAAAAAAAGCCACCAACCAACTAAAAATCAGTACTAAAAGTAAAAAATAAAATAAAAGAGAAGAAGGAGGAGAATCTTTCTCATAAGTTATTTTTAATTGGTTATAGTGTTCTAGATTTTAATTCCAGAGAAAGAAGCAACAACATAATCCTTGGATCTACTCCAGTGTAACTGAGGTGAGAAAGAACACTATTTTTTTTTCCTCTGAAGTTTCTCTGCATGTTTTGTTTGTGCATTTTTTTTCCTGACATGTAATTTCTTATTGCTTCATTTGTTATATGCGCTATGAGGTAGATCATCAACTACTTTAACTTTTCATGTTGTTTCTTTGACATATCTATTGAATGGCCCACTGATTCTCAAACAATATGTTTGCAGTAGGCTATAGGAAAAGTAGTACTTTTCTTTGGTTGGCTAGCAGCAGGCTGTGACATCTCTTATGATACGTTTGTACTGTCCAAATGTGCACATAACCTGCGTGCTGATATTGATCACAATAATGACATTTGTCATCTGCTCCACTGTAAATGTGAGAAGCTCCTTCCCACTTAGCACTCCACAATAAAACTTGACTCCCACTGTGTACCCTTTAGTCTTATTCAAAGTATAATGAACTTTCTTACCGATTTAGCCATTAAGGCTCCTTTTCTGCACAAAGCGTGCTAATTTCTCCTTTCTCTTTTAATGGGAAGACCATGACTTTGTTAGATGATTTAAGGTATTAATGTATTTTTAAGATCTCAACATTAATCAAGACACTTTTTCACCCCCAAAAATGAGAATATTTTCACCGTAGGTTTAGCTTTCCTCCTACACTATTTTGTGTTAATATGTTGCTTATTATGAGATACAATATCACCAGTGGTTACTATAATGATCTTTAACATCTGTTCTTTACAAATACCAACTGTTTCTTAATTCGGTGCCATATTTAAAAATAATTTCCTGCTTTCAACCCTCAGTTTAATACCAAGTTATATTTCATAAAGTTCTGTTTTACTCAGTAGCTTATTTTGTTTCTTTTTTGTATGCTTGACTCTTAGGTTATAATTGTTTACTCCTCTCATTCTGGATAAATTTGTTGGAGTGAATAGTTCTCCTAATTAACTGCTTCTTACTGCTTATTAAGACTAAGTAGGTCTTACTTTATTTTTACATGTATTCTGCAAGTATAACTGACCTAGCTAATTTATATTTGTCCTTAAAGACAAGAAAAATCATTTGAGTTAATCAAGAACTGAACACAAATACAGATAAACATTATTTTTTCAATTGAAAAAAAAATCCAGGAAACTCTAAGCATCTAGTTTTTGTTTGTACTTATTTCTACATTTTCTAATTGGTAAAATGGAAAGATTTCAGATTTTTTTCCTGTTTCTGACTTGCTTGAGTCACTAAGAAGATTTATAGTCTTCTACAAATATAGACTCTTCTAAAATCTCACCTTTTCACATACACTGGGCAATTCACAGATTAATACATTGTACTTGAAGTGTTCTGTTGCAAAAGTAAAGACTTTTGCAAGCTTTTTATTAATGTTGATAGAAGAATCCATTTTCTGGTATTTTTCTAGTTATGCTTAAAATGAACAGATCAGATACAAATAATGAATCTTTTTGATGAATATCAGATATAATCATTTAAAAGAGCAAGAAAAATTCTTTTTCTTTTAAGTTTACATTCTTTTTATGACAAAGAAACTTACTCTTTTCTCTGTACATTTCCTAACACAATTAATTGCTTTTAGAGTCTCCTAGACATTACTGCACATAGTATGAAAAACCAATAATATAATTAACCTAGTGGTTAACACATATGGTTGAATTTATTTCTTGAGCTGTGCCCCTAATTTCAACAGAATTATATCAAGACTGCATATATTTTTCTAATAGATTGAAGGATTTATGAAATAATATCAAGTGGTTAAGAAGCAGCAGTAAAGAATGAGTTGGTTTGTGTCAATATATTGGCCTCAGAAGCAAAAAAGTGCATAAGGCCAAATGTGACTGAATATAAAATGTCAATCATTGACCTCTAGAGAATGAATATTATTCCTCGTAAAAGGTACATTAACTTTAATACTCACTAATTATTAAAAAAAAAAAAATCCTACATTCCCTTATATATTGCTTATTCTAAAAGTAATTGTGTGATTTTAAATTAAAAAATGTGCTAAGCTGTGGTATGCAAATTTTGGGTTATATAACGATACTAGAAAAATAAGATGAGAAAAAACTACAATCTTGTTTAACGTATTGATATTATACTGTAAATTTTATTTTTGATTTTGTTGAAGATGACTTTTTTGAAATAGTCTGATTGATGTATACTTTACATACTGTAAATATTTAATTGGAGAAATTAATTAAGAAATGTTTAATGATTAAATGTTTCTATTATGCAATTGTTGGGCTTTTGGGGACATAATCATCTAACTTCCACTTGAAATATCATTACCAGTCTACAAGCTGAATTTATTTACTCTGTTAAAGAATATTTTAATGTTGTTAATATCTCCACCATGTAGGTTTTATGAACTGGGAGCACATAATTTTTCTTTCAACTTGTTATTGTAATGTATTATTTGAATTTTGTACTTTGAAGAACTTTTTTTTTTTTTCATTGTCAGCTTATTCTTTACTACATTCACAAAGTTTACTTTTTCTTACATGCAGACTGCATACTTTACTCTGGCAAGAGATGCAAAACCAAATATCTTATATCTTCTTAAATTTTCTTCTCAAATAGCTAAAACAAATTTCATTTAATATCCATATTGTGTACATGAAGTCATTTTTTGCTTTGTTCAGAAGACCAAACAGGACATTATAAATGATTACTCATAAGCATTTATTATTTTTCAGTTGAAAATCTCAAGTCTGTGGTACATGAATATGTGTGCTACCAATTTGATGTATGTTCAAGAGTAGGTTTCTTGGATTCCCCTAAATTTGCCACTTCCAAATATCATTATAAACAAAGGGAAACAAACACATCTATTCAAAATCAAAATTTGTTACTCTAGTTAAAGTCTCAGCAGTCTAATGACATAATAATTGGTTACAATTATTGAAGGTTGTACTTCAAATATGTCCTATTAAAATTAATATGCTCAAACTTCATAGTATGCTTCCCTTTTCTTTGGTTAAGAGCTCAGCAGTGTACAGTGCCCTTAAAACTGATGCGGTCAATTGCTTCAGTGTGGTTTAAAGGAAATTTTACAGTGAATCTTCAGCATCCCCAGCCCTTCACTGACAAGATGTTGTTACAGATCTTGTCTTCCTCCTCACTGATGGACTTCATTACTTTTTTAATGTTTGTTGTACCTTCCTCTATCTTCATTGGTCTGAATGTCCACGTTGCATCCAAATGCACTATATACACTATTCTTTCATCCTTGTCCATCTTAACAGGTTAAATTCCTTTGGAAATGATCATCTCTGGTGTCATCTTATGCCAGTAATTTTAAGACTTCTGCTATTATCCCATGCCTCCTCTCCTCTATGCAGCATTTTAATCCTGAGTGGTAGCTCATTCTACACATTCTCTGGATGTGGTCATCCATTCAATTCTTTATTCACCAGAGTATACCCTTCAAATCCATCTCTCTTCATTTTAGAGACAAGAATGTTCTGCGGGACTGTGCCAAAGGCTTTACAGATGATGTCAGTTGCTTGTCTGCACTTATTGCAACTCCATCATAGAAGGCCACCAGATTGATCAGGCATGATTTTTCCTTGGTCATACCATGTCGACTGTCTTGAATCAGCTCCATGTCTATTATGTACATTAACAAAGCTCCCAGGAGGATCAGTTCTATAATCTTCCCAGACATTAGGCTGACCGGTCTGCAGGTCCCCAGGTCTTCCTTTCTACCCTTTAAAAAAAAAAAATAATGACAGTGACATTTCCCTTTTTCCAGTCCCTTGAGATTGTTCTGACTGTCATGATTTTTTAAGTATGATAGAGTGGCTTGGAAAGCACCTAAGCAAGTTCCCTCAGGATCTTGTGATGCATCTCATTAGGACTTATATAAATTTAATATTAGGTTGTCTTAAAGTTGGTCTTCACTCACTGTGGAAGGGACTTCATTCTCTCATTCCCTGCCTCAAGGTTCTTCAAAGATATGATAGACTTGAGTGTTGTGGGAACAATGACTGACAGGGAAGTCATGAGGCAAAAAAAAAATACTTGATTACCTCAGCTTTCTCCAATTTGTTCTCTTATTTTATTTATCAGAGTAGTTGCACTCCATTTAGTATTCTCTTTCAAGGTAGTTCCCTTGTATTTCTTCTTCTTTTCTTTTTACTTTCTTTTTTCTTCTTATATTCTTTGCATTCCTTGCCAAGTTTACCTTTTACTGTGTCTTGACTTTCTTGATCTCATCCCCACACATCCAGGCAGTGTCCTCATACTCTTTTGCAGACCACTGAGAAAATCATCTGATATTATATATTATACAATTTTTTTAATGTGCAAACAAATAAAAACTATATTCAAGGTGAGTCCAAACAAAGTCTGGCAATTCCAAAGACATGGAGTGTTATTTTTACATGAAACTTCGTGTAGAAATAGAATAGAATGATGTCATTATATTAAGCTAGAAGATTGTGATTGTTTGCTTTCAAGATGTTCCTAAGAAGCTTGAAGTTAATTTATGGATCACACACTGAGTCATTAATTTTTCCAAAGTCAAGCCAATAGGTCATTGACAATAAAGCTGATTAATTGATTGTATTGATATACTCCAGTATATGAGACTATTTTTCCAATTAACATAGAGCTATGTGGGGGACTATACTGAAAACTGTGTTTCCAGGTCAGGTCTAGAGCATATTTGAAAGCAGAATTTAAAATGTCATATGCCATTACGTACTGTTTTCAGTAATATAGTTAAAAATAATGGGATTTAAATTTATTGGGAATGGTGGTGATGGGTTGATAGTTGTACTTGATAATCTTAAATTTATTTTCCAACCTCAATGATTCTGTGATTCTAGGATTCTACAATTCTGAAAATTTCTACTTTCTCCATAAGAAATGCAGACAAGATTGATGACATTAAAGATCTAAACAAGTATTTCAAGTATTTACTTCACTAGGAAACTGAGACTGTATAGAGATGGTGAAATGAAGACACTAATTTGCAGTAAAACATACTGACAATTTTATATATTATGCAGTACAGAACCATAAAGATAAGGGTACATCAGTTATTAAGCATAGCCACAGTATTTTTCTTCATACTGGTATCAGTGATCTTTCATACTTCAGCTAGATAAACTTCATCACTACAGCAGCCTCCACAGCATAAGAGGGACCCTGCACGTCAGGAAACATTTTCCTTGCTAACACACACAGCGCTCATCACTGAAGTTGAGATGACAGATAAGATAAGAGCTGTACCTATCAGTATTCCAAAGTCTACTTTTTTAACGTAGAGAAGATCAATCCCAGAGTGCATGCAATCACACAAGGTCAGAAATGTACCCAAGAAAATAAGCTTTGCCTTCTTGTTATTTTTTGGTACTTAGGTACTTGTGAATGAAGCTACAGATATATCAGATATGTCACCCATATTAGCTTGACCCTTTATCCTCACACACATGCTCTCAAGTCGTTTGTCATGCATCTCAGCAGAGCTTGATATATTCCAGTTGCTTAGAGCATCACCTTGCCTCACCAGCCCGTCTTTCCTAAAAAGGACATAGCTATCCGTGACAGCATTACAGTCATGTGAGTTGTCCCATCATGTCTCTATGGTCACAATGAGATCATGGCCCTGTGAAATGCATACAGTTCTCTAGTTCTCCTTGATTATTCCCCACTGTGTGCATTGGTATACAGAAACTTCTGAGAATAAAAGGGAGCAGAGGATGCCAGTTTTCCCCCAGGAATGCAAAAGGATTCCCCATAGCTATTCTCTTGAGACATCTGGCCTTCATCTTCATACCACAGGAGGCAGCTAACGTTTGTCTCTCATCTGACTGGCCTGACTTATTTCCACATCAGTTGCAACAGCATGAGCACTGCCACTTTGGAACTCACCCCCAAAGTCCTTCAGTTTAAAGCCCATCTTACTAGGTTAGTCAGTCTGCTGCCAAAGACTGAACCACCTCTTCTAGACAGGTGGATCTCATCCCTCCCTAGCAGGTTATAATCTTCACAGAAAGTCCCATTGTCATAAAAACTAAGGCCTTCTCTCCAGCACCACTCACATAATCAGAAGTTATGCATCATGTGTCTATTTCTGGCTTTCTTCTTTCCTCCAACCAACAAAACTGAAGGGAAGATAACTTGGGCTCCAGTGCTGTTCACTTGCACTCCCAGAGCTTTGCAGTCTTGTTTGATTCTGTCCATGTTACTGTTTGATTCTCATCATGTTCCTATAGATGAAAATAGGACACAGACAAAAGTTTTGGCTAACACCAAATTACTATTATAAAGTTGCAATGTAAGCATTATTTATGTCTGCTCTACTGGTATTAAAACAAGAATAGCACCATTAAGTTATAGTATGGTACTAATGAAAGCTATGTCAGACTCTTAAGTAAATATTGAATATTTTGTTATTGATGTGAAACAAAAATTAAACATTTTAATTAGTTTAATAGCAATAATATTATGAATGTGACTTTTAAGTACCCTAAGGAACATAAAGATTTGAGTCTGGGCCTATGATAAATATTACCAGTGATCATAAAATCATTGGGCCACTGGAATAATAGCATGATATTTCTTTTCCATTTTGGGAGACAAGGTATTAAGCCAAGGTCAAAAAGAGAAAAGCTTTTGCATTCTATACCAAATGGAATTCAAGTGTCTGTTTTGTATCCTTACTGGATTTAGCTTCCTGAATCCCCTAGCCCTTTCCAAATATCAGAGTCATTGAATGGCAAGGATAATTCCTTTTCCTATCATCCTCCTTCCCTGTGTGAAACCTCACAACCCTGCTGGTTGCATGGGAGGTGGGATGGCTCCTGAAGGCAGCTGCTAAACTGCTTTATGAACTGTTCTCCATCTGGCTGCAAGGGAACTGGCCAGCGCCTATGGCATGGCTGACCTTGCTCCTGGGCTCCCATGTCTTCATTTGACTGGGACTCTGTGCTAGTCAAGCATTGCTTTCTCCTTCCCCTGACTGCCAGAAAAGTTGGTCCTCTGCCTGGCTAGTGACCAAGCTGTGTAAGTCACTTTTCTCCATCTGGTTTATTCTTGGGAAGACAAATAAACTGTTCTTAATTTAGAATGCAAAGTCTCTCCCTACCCTCTATCCCCAGCCTACTTACTGCATCTGCAACATATTTAATTTTGACTAATTTCTCTGTAATCTGGAGGGGAGGTCTGGCTGTTTCTTTCTCTCTCTCTCTCTCTCTTTTTTTTTTTCCCTGTCCTTTTCTATTTGCCAGGGACTAGCAGAATGTTTCCAAGATACTCAGAAATTTTCACTCACAAAATCACTTCTATATCTTTATTCAACTTTCTTACTATTCTCTGTTCCTTTGTAAAAAATAACCTTCTCCCACAACCTGTTACAAAAAGTAACAGCTTAATCTTTATATTTGCACTGTATCTTTATTGTCCTTTAGATATATCACTAACAACTGCACACATATATTCTTTCTTCTTACTTAGTTGCAAAAAGCCCAACAACACGCATTAACAAGAACTAATTCTACAGGAACATCTTACATTCTTGGTGCCAAATTGTCAGATTCTTCAGCTATTCTGATTGGTGTAGACCACACCAATGAAGCTTTACTTCTGCCCATCCCATTCACATATCAAACGGGAGCATTTTACAACCAGCAGTTATTCTGTATTAACTGACCTGTCTTTGCCTTTTAAAGGAAGAGTGAACTTATCTTACACCAGCTATGAATCTGTGAGAGATAGTGCCATGTTAACAGTTACAGTAGCATTTTTTTCCCTAAAACAGAGCAAAACAAACAAAAAATGTAAATTTTATTATTGTTTATGAGCACAGTTTAGAATTCTGAAGTTCAGCCCACATAAACTGATCTGCTGATTGCCTTAAGAGTTCCACTGACTTTCTGCAGCTTCAAGCTAGCTTTTCGACAGAACACGCTGTTAATATTTACATTTATACACAGACATAAAAAAGAGACAGTCAGCGTGGATATTACTGAGAGAATTGCAGCAAAATAAATAATGTTGTAAGCCTGTCTTTATAGAAGACAGAGTGATTATTTCATCTGAAGTAATTCATTTGGCCCTTTTGCTGTACTTTTGTGAAGATGGGCAGGTTAAATGCTCTAAATTCTGCTTTTATTTATATATTCATATGTTCAAAAATAACACAACAAAACAAATAAAAAAGAACAAAACAAAAAACAAAACAAAACAAAAACAACCAACCAACCAACCAAAAAAAAAAATAAAAAAATACCCCCACTAAAATAAGAAATTATTTTAGTTTGTGATAGGCTTGAATAAGGTGAAAGCAATTATCATCATCAACAACAAAAAAAAACAAGCTAGGATTAATTTTAAGACAGTTCAGATCAAATTGTCCCAGGAATGGAACTATGAAATTTGTATTGACTTCTCTTATATCTACCATTGAATCTGAATGCAAAACACAAGTTGCAAAGTAAAAAGAAAAAATTTTCCAAATGCCCTCTCCCTGAATTAAAGCAACAAAAAGAAAGAAAGAGGAATTTTCATCTCCTTCCCACTAAAAAAAAGGCACATCAAAGAAAGCATGGTAATTTTAGTTTCTTTTTTTGTTGGGAGAAAGACCTTTTCTCAGGCCATAATTGAAAACTCTAGCTTTCATTCTAGAAAAAAGAGCTCTCCAAGAAAAATGGTCTTATTATATTCCCCTCTCCCATTCCTAGAAAGCCACAGAAATTTAGACTTTAAGGGTGGTCCACAGGTATTAGAGTAAGGGCACTTTGTCTTGTGCAAGCTTCATAGTTCCCATGGACAAAAAGAAAATATTTTGTCCTTTTGCTTTCTTCTTCCCATGCAGCTCTGCTTGGCAGCAGGGATGACAGTTGGATCTTTTCCTCACCTAGTGGCTCATCTCAAAGGCTTTTCTCTTTACACAATTGTCTTTCAAGCCATCAATTTCAAACCTATGATTTATTCTTAGCTGGTAAAACTAGCATAAAGCACTGACATTTTCAGGTTCTTCAGACAAGAAACTCTTTTTTTTTTTTTTTGTTAAATTTAATGTCATACATTTTTGAATGAAAATGTCACGGGGATTAATTAAAAAACACACACACAAACATTAAAACAACAACCCTTTGACATTTCTGAAAATGGAATATTTAATTTCATTTTGTAGAACAAACCCAGCAGGGTTATTTTTCGGCCACTGAAATGTATATACAAATGTCTTTTCCAAATGAGGTTGAATTGACCAATTCTCAAACCAATGTCTATATCAGTTCTCCAAGAAATTATAGTAGATCAGAACAATAGTTTGATCAGTCATAGCTATAGATTTTTTCCAAACCTCCAGCAAGATTTTGCTGAGGCAATCACAAAGTTCATCATATGTTCCCTTCCAACTGGTCAGTCGATTTGTTCTGATTCCATTCCTAATTCCACTGGCAGTGAGTAACAGATGTTCCCAGTAGAGTGAGATGATTTTAAGCTTTTAAATATACCTTAAATGGAAGCTGTGTCAACAGCCAAAGTGATTCTAGTAGCTGAAAGCTGCCATATTGCTGCTTCTTCTCTGCAGGAAACAACATGGTCTATGAGACCAGAAAAAAAAAAAAAAAAAAAAACCCAAAGAAATCTCTGACAGGGTAAATGTTTTCATCAGTATGTGGCAGTCAAAATTATATCCCTTCAATGTTAATATAAAAAAGCCTATTGCAAACAGATGTGTAGGCAAAGAGAAGTGGAGACTGTTTGTCATATGAGAATGCTACCTCGTGTGTATGCATGTGTTTTTCTTTTGGTTGAAAAATGTTTCTTTCATAATTTTTGGAATTTGTCTTCTTGTATGCCTTTTTTAAGGTGCAGACTACATAGCTCATTTCTTTTGTCCTTATGTTGCACAGTAACTGTATCCTGCTAAAAGTCTCCTTCTCTCTGCTGTCAATTCGCCTCATAATCTCTTCAGCAAACACTCCCATTTTGCCTTCTTTCCTACTGCTCTGTTCTATTCCCTTCAGATGGCATATCTTACATGATATCCTGTGAAAAGACAGCATGCTCAGCAAATGAACACGCCTTGTTTAACTACTGTCAGCAATGCTTTTATCCTTTTCCTTCACATACTTCTACTTAATCCTGCTCTGGAGAATGAAATGTCACCTATGCTGCAGCACTAGTAAGTCAGTGAGACTAATGTATTACATATACTGAAGAATCACGTTTTCTTATATACTGTCTTCTGTGTTCTGGCCATGATTTCTGAATGTCTGAGCAAGATATGCAGAGCTGAACTTGCTTTTGTTCCTTTTTAGAAATAAATATGCAAAAAATGTGATAAACAATCATATAAAAGTTTCTCAATTTCCACATAGGAATAGATGCTAAAGCTTCTTTGTCTGAGTGAGGAAGAAGTAAGAAAGAGAAGGCATTCCTGAAGTCACCAATGGAAACTTCAGGAAAACTCCAGAACAGAATATTGTTTGTTCTTGCTTGCTTTTATTTACTTAGATTAGTTTTATCATTAGCAGGATACATTTAAGTCTGGAAAAACACCACGGTTGTTGTTTTAACTTTCTAGACTTCTCAAAAAGCCTCTTGGCCTAGCATAATACTTGTGTAGCGCTAATATTCTCTCACCTATAAACCTATCTACTATAATCATTACAGAACTGTTACTGTAATCCACATCTCTTGTGTAGTCCCAAAGTATCCTTAATTTCTTTTTGAGTGTGCAAGGAGAGTACAAGAAGAATATAAACTGTTGTTCAAAATTTCCTAAATCTAATTAACATAAAACTTCATTTCAATGAAAGAAATACATTCCTATTCAACAGTGCTTTAAAATTATTTTTAATGACGCTTATACCATCTCCTTATTTTTTCAGATGGTTAAAAAAAAAAGAAAAAGAAAAAGAAAAAGAAACAATTCTAGCTAATAGAAAAACATCTTTTATAGACAACTGCAAGAAAAGCTGTCAAAATACATAAGAAAATACATAAATACATTCAACTATATTGCATTGCTGTTTTTGTTTCCTTCTCATTGTTGAGATTTTATGATTCTTGAAACTAAATTATTTTGGGGAAAATAAAAAGTCTAGAGTGCAAAAAAAAAAAAAAAAAAAAAAAAAAAGGAAAGAAAAAAAAAGAAATAAAGGATTTCAGAAATTCTTCTTTCACTAACTTTTGTGACTACTCTAAATTGATTACTTGTTTCCCTGACTAATCTCTAAACAGAGGGCATATCCTTTTCACTTGCAAAGTACTCTCACACAAAATGAATTACCTTCCCACCACCTTGGTTACTTGCCAGGGAGTACTTTATTTTTCCACTAGGAACAAGAAAATCAGCTCGTATTTTTCTTGCTAGAGCCTTCTGCATTTTAATTCTGAACTCTGAATGAACATCAGAGAGGCCTTATGATGTTTTGCACAAAAGTGCCTGTGTTCATAGTTTTACTCAGGGCACCCAAAATAGCGTGCAGTATGCAGTGTCGTACTGTGAGTTTTCAAAAATAAAAGCAGGAGTGACTTATACTGGCAGGAAGCTGTAACTCCTAAAGCTTTTCAAGGATCTGTGAAGTTAAAAAGAACTTCTTACTTCTCCTCATCTGTTGTTTCATTTGACTTTAACGATACTCACTTCTCCAAACATTGAAGGCCCTGAGATTACACAGGTAAGATTTTTATATTTTTTGTCATTGTTATCTTCAAAAATTAAACTGAAAATATTTATCTGGATGTCTCCAATGCAAAATCCATGACAGACAAAGACAAAGCCAGAAGCCACCCAAAACTTCTAAAAGGAGAAAACAACTTTTTCTGTTTCCTCTGAGTTTGTTGTGTAGCTCCACTTGGTGCTGAAATTTAACTAAGTTGGATTTACTAAGTGAAAACATTGCTATGCCTGCACAACTTGCACATTAAAATGTTCATGCTGGTTATCAAGCTGTTTCTGCAAGAGCCCCTCCTCTGGCAGATTGTTTGTGAAGACTTCATCTATGCTCATGCCAGTAATTGCCATTAAAATGTGCTTACAGTGCTTAGAGTGAAAACTTGTTATCTTACAGGAATACTTTGAAATACTTCTTGTTTTGCTGTTCTCCATTTTACTGTAGCAATAAGAATCTATTTTCTTAAAATGCAGCTCAGTCCTAGCTTTAGATCAAGTTTTGCTACTCTTTATAATTCTACCTCTACTAACTGCAAAATGTTTCAGACAAAAAAAAAAAAAAAAAAAAAAGATTCTTTTACTTTTATTGGATCTGAAATGAAAAATGGCAATTTTTCAATAAACAAAATTTTCATAGAGTAGTGCAATATATATACTATCAAAATATTTATATAGTATGCTGTTAGAATGTATATTTATGATTTATTTTTCATGTTTAAACTGTTTGATTAGCCTCTATTTGAGATGTATGCATTAAAGTATAACCCAGAAATTTTTAATAGCTATGCACTGTTATTAAAATGCTAAATATCTGTCAATTCACTCATTTTTCACAGATTATTTTGTTATGAAATTGATAGAATTAAATGGCATTTGAGTTATGTCATTACTTTTTAATAAATTGTAATTTAAATTCATTTGCAGTTGTAAAATCATTTCAGACAAACTACTTCTGATTTGTAGGAGGATAAATTTGCACTAAGGTACATAAATTGGTCTGTGGATTTCGTTTTGAGAGTTATAAAGATACGTTTCAGTGTTCAGTTTTTTCCTGTTAGAAGTGTTGAACCAAGCAATTACATAAAATGAATACAGACAGGCCTGTGTCTGGAGTTTGGAATTTATGCTTCTCTACAGTCTGAAAAACACACTGACGTAAGAACTAGAAGACAATGAAAACCCACTGTTGGATTCAATTTTAAGGAAAGAGGAGGGAGGAAGAAAAAGCAGCTTGCCCACAAAGCATTCTGTGAAAAGAAGCTTAAAATCAAAGAATAAAAATTACAGCCCTACCATGGAAATCCACACATTTTTAGAGCACAAATGTTATGATTTATACCTTATTTCAGATAATTTATGATGTTTTAATGCATATCTTACATTTGGAATGTGTATAATGTTGAATATTTAAAAATGAATTCAAGACATTGCCTCCTTGTTTCAGAATAATTTGTAATTACTAACCTAAACTGAACATCAGGCAATACCTGCACATTTTTATATTGAATTAATAAGGCAGTATGTAGCATGCTATAGGGCAGATTTTTCATGTTCTCATCTTTTAGGCTCCTTGTTGCTTTTTATCGTTGGCTCCCCACTCCCCTTCCCTCCCCCCTTTTTTTTGCTTTGATACTTTATAACTCTTTGACATAATTTTTTTTCATACTGTGGCCTTTGCATCATATCGATTTTAATTACACAGGGGAAATTCTGGTTCAGCACTAATCCTAATTTGTCTACTTAGAATCTGTTTAATTACAAACTTGTAGTTTTACCAACAAATCTAGCAATACAATGCATAATTCAGAGTTTTAGTTCCATTGTAGGTGAAAAGCATTATTTTGGTTGTATTTATATTACAAGTCACAGAAAGTCTTGATTTCTACCACTGGCAGTAAAAATTTATTCTACCATTGTCTCTTAATCTTCTCTCTGTATCAACTATGTTCATAAGTGCTTCTGAGCCACAATGCTAAGCAGAAAAGATAACAGAATGTATTCCTTATCCATCCTTTCAACATACATACCCAAGGAAAATACGTGTTTCTGAAGATGAACAAGCAAGCATGTGCTGTGTGGTCAATTATACTGGCCAAAAGGAGCACAAGTATTGTGGAAACTTTCATTCTGAGCCCTGCTAAGCAGACAAGGTGGATATCCATTACAGAAGAAGTTAATGAGGATGGAGCAGTGTCAGTAAGACCACATGGGACAGAGCTGGGAACATAATTATGCTTGGATATAAAAGCATACAAACCTCTTCTCCACAGTGTCTTTGCCTCAGTATAAAAAGAATTACAATTGCTGGTGCTAACAAGCAGCAACTCTTAAGTGTTTGCAAAAGGACATTACTCCCAGCCTTACTATCAGGGACATAAACTTTGTGAAGACTTTGTAGATGGAGAGTGTTATTAAATTAGAATCTCCAGTTCTCAGACCACTGTTCTAGCTATTACGTCAAACTCTTTCTAAGTCAATGAAACAAGAGACATTCAAATAAGCAACAGCACAATGGGTCTTCAATTGGAAAAAAAAACAAAGCACCTAGCACCACAGTAAAAGACTGTGTCTGCAAACATAATGCTACAAATAAAAGCACAGTAATACTTGAATTAAGTTTGCCAATAATATCTTACTCTGCTACAATATTAAATTTGTGATGAATAAACTTAATTTGCATTCCTACTATTGTCACTTTCCAATTTCTAAGTGGCAAAATTATTGATAAAACATTAGAGGAAATGTGAATTGTCACTTGATATTTTCCTGGTTTACTTTTACAAGGAATTTTGACACAGTGAAGACCAAAAAAAATCCTACTAGAGTAAATTGTAAAATGTAATTAGCAAAAAATAACTTGATTCATTATGACTGATCACTGGCCTGAAGTATTTATTCTGATTCAGTAAAATAAGGATAAAATCTCCCTGGAGAACACACATTTTTTCAGTGTTTTACAGATCTTTAAGACAGGAATAGATGATACAGGTAATGAAAATAACAATTTTAAGCTCTTGAAGTTTAATTCTGGTAAACAATTTTATATGTAAAGTGTTTTGCAACTGCGTTAAAATATATTAAAGACTTCTATGTATAAATATTAAAAACATCCTGCTCTCATTCTCATACAGGTTTGGTCAAAATGAACAAGATAGACTTTTTAGGAGTCAATTACACATGGTATTTAAGCCTGTTAGTTACAAAAAAAAAAAAAAAAAAGAAAACAAAAACAAACAAAAACCCTGTGAAATTGTTAATCTGTGCTTTCTTGCCATCTGAAATCTCTCTAAAAAATTCAAGAAAACTGCCAAAAATGTCCATAAACAGAATAGAGAAACTGTAATGCAGTAGCACTGAAGGTTCATATAATCTATAATTCTTTGCCTATTTTTGGAATTTTTATTGAAAACAGATGTGTAAATATATGTACATAAACAGAAAATTGTGATTTGCATTATGTATTTCTGTGGCGATTGCCATGAATGTGCAGTCAGGAACAGAAGCCCTCTGTCATCCTTGCTCACATGCATTTTTGAGATTACGAACGCAGCCCAGGAGCAATCATATGTCTTTTGACTGTTATCCATGACATTAAGATGTTATTAAATGGTATTTTTTTTCTCCAAATGGTGCAAATTCGGACTCTCTTTCGTCCTACACAAAGAATACAGAAAACTACCATATTCTCCTAGAGTCCATCATCACTGTAAAAATTACTTTTACTCAGCTCTGGTAGTGAAACTATGTTTTTCTGACACAAAGAATTACAAGAGAACGTCTATAATTATACAACAAATAAATAATGTGAGGAGAGTATGTAAAAAGGAAAATGAGAGAATTGCAATTGAATTTAATGGAATTCAGCCAAGGTTTTGGGCTTTTCTGTTTGGTTTTTTTTTTTTTGATTGATTGATTGATTGATTATTGATTGATTGAAGTTGTTTTTGGTGTTTTGTTTTGTTTTTTGTTTGTTTGATACAGGAATCATGTACCTGTTTCTTTAAAGTTATCTTTTACCATTTCTTGGTTTTTTTTGTGTGTGTGTTTTTTTGTTTGTTTTTATAGAAATGTGATAGTTTTAGCACTTCCTTTAAGCTGAAGTTGCTGAAGCTGTTAGCTGTCCTGCTATTGCACAGACTCTAGTCCAAGCATTTGCAGCCCCTTTGTCAGTAAACTGGACAACAGTGCTAGTTTAAGTTACTGCCCTATTCATCCTCCAATGACTGATCTCTCACTCTTTCATCTTCCATGTGATGCAGATAACTGTCAGAGAAGATTAGGATGTTGCTAGTACTCTTGTTTATGAATCTCTGGAATATATAGTGGCTGGGTCAAAATTTACCTTTAGCAATAAATCCCAATGATAGATGAGCCAGAATGATTTATGTTACTTTATATCCCTTGTTGTACCCCTGGAATATAGAAAGATGTTTCCTGACAAATTAGGATGACATCCAGACTTACATCACAAAGAAGTGGTAAGTGTATTGGTTTTCCTCTCACATCAAATTTAACGTATAAATTGAATTTTTTCAAATGCCAGATCATTAGATAGATGGTGTACAAAGCTATTTTTGTAAAAGATTGACCCATGAAATACATAAATAGAATTTGGAAATGTCATATGGAGATAAACTGTGTTGATTGCTAAGCTTTTCATATGAGCATTTTTAGGATTGTGCAAATGTTATAAAATTAGACTATTTTCTGGTGCCTTACGTGTAATGTTGTTCTACTCAGCTCTTTAAATCAGCCATTTTTTAGTCTCAAGAAGAGATTTCTACCCTCTTACGATTACAGGAAAAGAGAACCCAGTCTCAAAGACTGCCATGACTTAAGATCAATTTGATCTTCACTGTGGAAATTGAATGGGCTCAGATGGTCAAAAATTTTAATCATTCAACTAATACACGTAATTTTACAAGAAACATGGCTCCTCTGTCCCATGCTGCAACAGACCGCATCACTGAAATTTAGATCAGGCAGATAAGCACGGCTGTTGCTGCTATTATGTCTTGCAGTCCAAGACGGAGCCATCACTGAGGTCTCTGGGGTGTGTTTTTATTCCCCCTTGGATCTTCCCACTCGTATGCAAGTAATTTCTCACTGCACATATGCCTGTGGCCATATCTGTCTGAGTGACTGCACACAGGATGAACCACTGTTGTAGTAACAGGGCGGCTCTTTCCAGCACAGTGGGTCCAACTGGGGTTCATGTCCTAGCACTGCTGACACATATGGATAGGTAGTAAAAATCAAAGAATGTGCATCAATAGGAGAGGCTAACATGGGGTGATACTGCAAGCTATCCGCAATGGAAATATGAGCCTCTTCACATCCTAGTCCAAGGTCAGATTCTGAGGCCTTTTCTTCATGAGCAGAGCTTGTTAGTTCTTGTAGAATCAGAGAATCAGAGAATCCTTAGAGTTGGAAGGAGCATTTGGAGGTCATCTAGTACAATTTCCCTGCAATGAACAGGGACATCCATAGCTACATCAGGTTGCCCAGGGCTTAGTTCACCTCGACCTTGAGCGACTCCAGGGACAGAGTATCTCCCACATCTCTGCACAACCTGTTCCAGTGCCTCACCATCCTCACTGTAAAAGAGTTTTCCCTTATATCCAAGAAGCTTATATCCCAAATCTATCATCTTTAAGCTTGAAATCATTTCTTCTGGTTTTATCACTACAGACCCTGCTAATGAGTCTGTCCCCTTCTTTCCTGTAGCTCCTCTTTAAATAATGAAAAGTCACTACCAGGCATTCTTCTATCATCAACAACTCAAACGAATAACTGTGCTCTCAGCAACTCAGTATTAAGAAAACAACACAAAAATAATAATCAATTCTTATTACACAGAGTCTTTACAGTATTAAATAATAAATAATTTCCTGCAACTGAAACAATTGTCTCAGCAGAAAAGAGAAAATCAAATCAAGAACATCAAGAGAAATCAAATCAAGCCCTCAAATATATGCATTTTCTTGCATGTGGGAAGCATTCTGGGACTTTATTTTATATTATATTTTCTTCTTTTAGTAATAGCATTAATTTTTCCACCTCATTTAATAGTTATATTTAATAGGCACTGATTCTGGGAGAAGAATTGTTTCACGTAGATATTATTAACAAAAGCAATGCAATAATATAAGTGTTACAAGTAAGGCTAAAAAAAATATAGGGGAAATGGTACATTTTGGACATCATAACACTGGTCAAGGCTTTGATAGACCTTGTCAAAGTGGCAGCAGATACCTGTAGAGAAGAGCTGAATATTGTTTTTACTCAGCAGAAACTGTGAATAAGCTTGATTTAACTGAGGCAGAGGGGCTGCAAATTGATTTCTTGATTCATTTAGGACACGGTCAGAGGTAGTATATAGAAAAACCTAGAGAGAAGAGAACAGAATTAATGTTTCCTTCCTTAATAGGTGCAAAAGGTTGAAATGCTGTCAAGTGGTGGCAAGTTCATTTCTGTAAAAGACAATATAAAGTATTTGCCCGTCAGACACATTGATTTTTTGATGCACAGGAGAACCATAGGTGACAGTCTCAGCAGCCTCTGATGGCTTGCTGCCTCCTGCAGCTGGACAAAGCAGATAAGTGGGGGATGCTAAGCCAGACCATCCCTGCTGCTAGTCACACCACCAAGATCAGGCATGAAGGCTGCTTCTCCGTTGCTGGCAAATTACAGAAGGTTTATTTTTCAAAAGTTGTTTTGCTCTGCTTCATGAAGTTAACCATTAGATTAAAAGAAATGGTTCAAAATTGTTTCATGATTAGTTACAAATCAGTCCAGAATCTCAAATTTAAAGTTATATATCCTCCCATCCCTCTCCCAATAGAAAAAAATAAAAAAGCTTCTTTGAGTTTTATAAAACTAAAATTTACACTACACAGTTTTTATGTACATAAACGCCCCCCCCCCCCCCCCAACCCAAAAAAAAAAGAAAACAAAAACCTCCATAATTTCTATTTTCTACTTAATCAGTTGAAATAAAAATGTCATTCAGGGATCCACCACTGCAGACAGTGTCTTAAAACCCTCTAGAGAACATACCTCAACAGCAGCTTACTAGAAGGATCTAGAAGTTACAAACATAACATGGAAATCTTTTTACTGGAATACCAGTTTTGAGTTTAATTTGCCATTTGCTGATAATAACATATATAAGTTAATTTACTATATTAAACTCAACTCATTCAAAGAATTCTTTCTATAAAGTGTGAAAAAGCCATGAAGAATCTTAGTTAGAAATTTCTGATACTTTGTTTAGTTTGTGCTTGTTCGTACATTGAGCCAATATTTGCAATATTTAAGTATCAGCTACAAAATTGTACCAAAATGAGAAGACATTATCTGGAAATACGTATTTTCTTTCAGTTCTTTTAATGTCTTTGCTTTATGGTCAGGAAACAAACATTGTTTTGGAACATGTTCTCTGAATGATATGAAGTGCAAACATTTGGATTTCCATGTAGTGAAGTTGGAAGGAGTTCTTATATTGTATTAGAGTTCCCTACAAACTGAATGCTACACAGGAAGAAGCCCTGCAATATGATTAAGCTTGGTTGTAAATGAAACAATTACCTGCCCAAGGAGCTGAAGCCTTAAACATGCCATAAGCATCTCAGTCTCCTTCTTGCCTTACATGCATTTTCTGCTTCAAACATTCTACTTCAGTTGTTCTGGTGCAAGCACAAACTACCCTGGGTTTTTATATTATCTATTTATCCATTATCTATTTATTTATTTTACATGTGTTCAATTCACAGCAAGCAAATTGTTAGTTCATAGGTGCAAAAAACAAGAAGGGCTGACAGCAAAATGGATGATATAAGAGCAGAAAAAAGTAGTCAGAAACAGTGGTGTTATCAAAAATATTTTAAATGGTAGATTTAAGAGAATTGTGGATGGGCAACATAGTGGAATTATAAGGAGACTGTTTACAGTTCATTTACCATTTAGTACAAAAAGATTTTTTTTTCTTTTTTAAATATAGAACCATATTGTAGTGATAGTTGGTGAAGGAAGTCCTATTCAAGGTGAAGGATGCTTATTGTAGGTGAATTATGTGGCTGGTACACTGAATTGATTGGTGTTTCCATAACAGTGACACAGTAAATCCAAATAGATTAAATTGCTAAAATATTGGTACTATATCATATTTTCTTCAAAAATTGCTTTTGTACAAAATCCTCTTGATCTCTACTTGATCTTTGCTGTAAATATCTCAGCATCCAGTTCGACATCAATATTTGAAGAAAAAAAAAGTGGTATGAGCTGCAGTTAAATATTCACTCTTATCCTGTTTATATTATCTATTTGTTTTTCTATGAGATAAAGTTTGTTGTTTTTTTTTTTAATAATTTTCCTTAACAGAGGAAAATATATTTATTGTGGCATTTCAGAAAATTTGATCAACTTGCAATAACTCAACTTTGAAACAGTTCAGATTTTCCCCGTTTTCTCAAGGTAAAATATGTTTCCCAAGATAGTTTTAATTTAAAAAAATATTACTGCTCTATTTTTTTAAATATTTGTGTGCATTTGGAAAGCTTAACTGATTGTGTAGAGAGGATGGCGAGATATCTTGAAAGCCAAGTTCACAAGATCTAAAATCAATCTGCTCCCTATTCCAGTTGGCATGCTGTTTCTTTTCCTTTGAAGAATGTGTGTGTGTGTTTCTTACAGTCATTTCTTTCTTTTTTTTAATGAAAGTATTTCTCCTTCAGTAAATACTCTGCATAGAAAAATACGTTTCCATTCATTATGTTGGTATATTGCTTTGTACAAGCGGTTAAATACATTCCTGGGATTTAAGCACTGATTTGCAGAGCAATCTTTCAAGTCTAAGCTTCTGCAGGCCAGATACTTTTATTAAAATCAGCTGTTGTTGTTGAGAGTTTAACATACTTAATTCAATGTTCAACATCTTTTTGAAAAGAAAAGAAACTTATAGACTGGTTTTCTTTCAGCAGTCTTTTATTACAGGATATCATTTAATAAAAACACTTTTCAGAAGAGATCTCAAAAGTAAAAAAATTATTGTACTGTACTGAGAAGGACAGAGAAAGGAAATAAGAGGAAAATTACTATTAAGGCAGTTGCTATGTTAACTTATAGTCAATTAGATCTTCCTGGAAAAAGCAGAACTTACCTAAGATCACATACATGGAGGAAAATCATAATCATAATCATAATTATAATCAATATAATAATTAAATAATAATAATAAAAAAATAAAAAACCCCAAACAACACCAATCCCAAATCACAAAATAGAAAACACTTCTATTATTTTATGAGATAGCAATGGAAATTTATGGTGGTGGCATATCTGTTTCCTGTTTTCTTTCCTTTTTGTTAAAAATCCTTTTATTTCTCTAAATAGCTTTCCACATCCTGTTCCCCTCATCCCACTGATACAGTGTTAGAAGTGTTGTGTGAAAAGGGAAATTTGGCAGAAAACAAAATTCCTTAAGTTCCAGCTGTCTTCAGGTATCCGAGGGACTGGGAGTGGTTGAACTTAGATTCTGAGTGATGTCCCATTCAGCACAATAAGCCCAGTTGCATTCAGTATATGAACTGTCATGATTACAGATTCACAAATAGCTCACTGACCAGTTTGTCTAATTACATTCAAATTGGCTCTAATGGCCACTTGTAAAGAATTTGTCTGTGCCCAATGAGAACCCTCATGGCTAGATTAGTGAATAGTGCAGTTTATTATCGCAACAGATTACAGGTTCTTTTGGATTGACAGAGTTAAATACACTGTCTGCAAAGCATGTGAGGTTAACTAGGAACATGAATAATACATCCAACTACAACTGCATGAAATTATGGAATACATCTACAGAGGTGTCTAAGGTTCCCAGGGTAGTATTCAGCATAACTGAATGTGTGAATCTTACCCAATAGATGTCCTTATTATGGGGGAGAGAGGCTCTGCTCGTTGACTCATCCCAGCTTGCCTGTGACAATATCTTCATTGCTTGTCTGTGATGGTATCCTTCTGCTCTCAAATTCTTTCTCAATTAAGACATCTTTATACTATTCTCTCACTTTCAAGTAGAGCCTGAGTGACTCCATTCAAACATAACTTTGTCTTGCAAAATTAACTCAGAAACATATTTTAACTACTGTTTCATGGCTGGCTAATGAAAGCAAGATTGTTTATGGGTTCCAATAGTATGATCAAGTCTCCATCCTTGCAAGATGATCACAGAGTTTAGCCATGGGACTGCTCCACATTCCATGTTCCTTTTTTTTTTTTTTTCTTTTTTTTTTTTTCTTCTCTCTATTAGATTCAGTATACTGGATTATACTCATGATCTTGTGGTTGGCCACTCTGCCCACAGCAGAGAGGCTGGAACTAGCTGGTCTTACGATCCAAGCCATTCTGTAATTCTGTAATTCTATAATTCTAGGTTCCCCTGATATTTACTAACAGCTAGGGTTTCAGGTCTTAGGGAACTATCACTGAACGGATGATCCAGTGCATTCCAGCCTTGAGGTTTTACCTTTTCTCAAGAGGTGGACATTTGAATAAATTACCTTCAGTGAATATTCCACAAGACCTGGGCAAGTATTGATTAATGGACCCAAATCGCCTGATATGAAACAAAACATGAAACTCAAGATAAAATCTAAAAACATGAATTCCATGAATTCCATCTAGGGAGAAATATATGTGTCAGTCTGCTCTTTGAATTAAATGTGCATGTGGTGACTATGTAACCCTCTTTTCTTTTCTTTTCTTTTCTTTTCTTTTCTTTTCTTTTCTTTTCTTTTCTTTTCTTTTCTTTTCTTTTCTTTTCTTTTCTTTTCTTTTCATTTAGTACAACAGAATTTAGTGCCCCTAAGCAATTCATGCTGCCTATGACATAGTGATGTGATTCATAAAAAAATCTTCAAGAGATTTTTCCTTCAGTTTTGCTCCTTCACTTCTTTCTTGTTATACTAGCAATATCCCTAAAAAGTATGTTAGTAGGCTGGCAATAATAATAGTTAACTTCAGGTCAGTTGTTCTCAACAGTCTGCAAAATTTAAAATGAAATGTTACTCTAAATCTATACAGCCTTATGGAGTTTTGCAGCTGAGATTCAGTCTTCTTCAAAATAAGCAGTTAATAAGTTAATAGTATGATTCATAGCTTTTCTTAACACAAAAAGCACACATGGAAAGCATTACTGTTACTGTAGTTTCTTGTTCCTTTTTATTTCCCTTGGCTTCTTGATTGGCTTACTGTCCAACACAAAACCAGTTTTGAATGAGTCTGGGGCAGTCATAGCCCATTTTTCACTATTAAGGAATTGCCACCTATTAATTAAATATATATAATCCATTAGCAGTGGACTTTATAGACATACATAATTTATAACCATTACTGTCTTCAGGATATGAGTTCTCACTTATATAAACTAATGAATTAAGTCTTTGTCTGTTCAGTTACTATGGCAATGCTATGGACTTCCCAGTTTTGGCTGGCTTGTAATGAATTAAATAGTCAGCAACTCTGACAGAATCCTGAAAAAAGGGTAATTGCAAATAAAGTTTGAAGGAGGGAGGTATCCATACAAACAAATTTCAGTAAGAACTTAATTTGAGGTCTTATACAGAGTTTTATACAATATGTTATAGTGAATTAGAACATCTTTTAGGGCTCATGCATATGTTTATATGGATAGAAGTTATCCACTCAACTGGTAAGAACCAGAGAATGCTCTGAACCTGAGGAAGTATAAATAAGAACAGGAAATGCCTACAAAGTAGGCATGCTGGTTCCCAGGACAAAAAGGTGCCCTGAAAAGTACCCTTGAAATTCAGTGGATTGGAAGCACTTCTTTGTTACCAATTTTCATGAGCTATTGTGTGGGGATGAACTTCGAAAGAAGTCTTATGTATCATTTTCACACATAGATGGAAATATATGTATCTATCTCCATGAAAGAGGTATCACTCTAGTCAGTACAGGGAACGCTGATGGTTTGTGTAGTTAACTGCTTTTTACAATTTGGTCTCAGCACCTTCAGCTCATACAGGTCATCACAGAAAGTCCACACATATCATTATGTGCTAAATAGACAGAAATGCACAGAAAGGAATATCTATGTAATCAAAAGCAAGCAAGCAAACAAACAAAGAACAGTCTCTAAAATTAAAGGGGCATTAAGAAATTTCAGAAATTTTTTTACTTGATTTTGATTATTTTTATCTTTTTTTCTGCCAATTAATGAATATAAAAAACATGTTTGAAAATTACATTTTATTCTACATTAAAGTTTTTGCCTATTCCAAACAAAAGTTATTTAATTTGTAGTGCTATTCATATTTACTCTTCTACCCTTGGGTTTTCTTAAAATTTTACTTTCTGACAGAAACACCCCAACTTATCTCACAAATACTAACATATACATTGAGGAATGGGAAACAAGATCCTTGATTTTCCTCTACGAATCTCTAACCGAAATTGGAGTGGCATATGAAAGTCACCAACCTAAATAAGCATAAAACTGACAGAAATAGTCACAACAGAAACAGTTTTGTTCCTATTTTGCCTGCTGAAAACCAGAGTTTTCTAGCTTTAAAGGTAAATTCTCAGTGTCAAGCATTGGTTATCACATAACTGCATCTAATTAAGAAAATTAATACATATCAGAAAGAATTATAGAAGAAATGAAAATCAGTTAGAGAAGGTCATTTTTATTCATATTTTCAAGTTTCATTCAGAGGGTTTTTATTTTTTTAATTACTTTTTTAGCTTTTCCTTGTTACTTTCATTCTTTAATTAGAAAATTTATTCATGAACATAGTATTTCACCTTTACACAATCTGTGGAATTATTTAAAAGAAACACAGAAATCTAGGCACTGTTACCTGTTCAAACATGCATCATCTGTTGATAAGTTTGCTATTTGCAAAGGCCTCATGTTTCTTCCTTAGGTTAATTCCCAAGCCTTATGCCTCCTGCTTTGCTACACAGATTTTCACAGATCTTTTACATTGTCTCATATGGCTTCTGCCTTCCACAAACTCTGCTCCTTTCTTGACAGCAAAACTTCTTTTGATAAAACGTATTGTGCCACTTCATCAGCTAGGCCTGATCACAATTCTGATTGTAATTTTCTTTATCCATTCTTTTTTTCCTCTTTTTTTCCTTTGCTCTGGAGAATATATTTTTACCCTGCAATGAACTGTACAAATGTCACATTACCAACACTGTCTTCTAGAGGTTTTATATTCTTTTGAAACAACTGAGAGTACTTAATATTTATTTCTGCTTTCTGCCAGACATGGGACTTTTGCCCTGAATTTCTACAATTCCTATATTTCAGTTACTGCATTTTGACATTATAGTAACATATCACATAAATAGTTCTGAATTTGGAATACAAAAGCTAAGGCATTATTGAAATAAACAAAATTACCTTCTGAATGACCCACAGGACTCTGGCTTAACAACATAATACAAAACAGATAATTTTTCACAGGAGGCTTCAGTGAAGTCAAATATCAAAATAATCTTCATAGAGAGGTATGGCTGAGAAGCAACAGGGGCTCCTCACACAGGTGAAGAGGTGATACTGACACACAAAGGTGTGTCTTGCCTAAAGATGCAGTAAACATATTGCAGATGAATTGCAGTTGTAGCACAGAACTGATGGGTGGGTAACTACGTAATTCATCAATTTTAGGTACAAACTGAGGAATAGGTTTTGAATGAAGAGTATGAATAAAGTGGGTAGGGAGTCTCAGTGCCATCCTAGGAAAGAAAAATTAAATAGGCTAAGAGGAGGAAGAATTGTGTTACAGTAAGGTGAAAACTGTTAAAAAGAAGAAAGGAATTAATGATGAGTTAAAGATGCAGAACAGAAAACATGGTGAAAAAAAAGAATATTTTGCTATCTTGTGTGCCCAGCTCTTTTCTACAAAGAGTATTAGTGCAGAAGATAAGTAACCTTGTCAACTAATAACAATAATTAGCTTAAATAATATCAGCAGAATGTTCGTGGTGCTCTTGAAGTCTTTGATAATTTTTAAACTCTCCAATAAAAAAAGAATGCAACAAAACAGTACAACCCAAACAATGACTATCAGAATTGCAAGTTTCAACAAAAATTACTAGCTGTATTCCTGACTTTCTGATTAATGGGTTTTATAAAAGATATTTTAATTAATGAGAATGTCTGAAGATATTTTAATTCAATCCCAAGTAAGGCATTAACCATGTTGAATGATTGCACAAGCATAAATGGTACTTTTTTTCCCTCAGTTTACAGGAAGACGTAGATTACATGTACTAAGTAGCTAGCAAGAAAATGAGACTTCATTTTATGGAAAAGCAGACATTCCTTTTTTAGAAGTAATGATCAAAATTAAATCTCCGTGTTATCAGAGGAGTAACTCACATCCGTGGAATAACTTTTAAATATAGTTTAAAAAATCATTACTTTTTGCAGTGTGAAATATCAATAGACAAAAAAAAAAGCAATCTCTTTTTAGGAATTTTTTTTTAATATGTGTTGGTGTGAATCTCATGAAGCATTATTCCATTAAAGAACTACATGGGAAAATACCTGCACAATTTTCAAATCTGCTGGTTATAGAAGATTCATCATCTAAAACCTATACAAACAGAACAAAACCCAAGAAAGAACAATATCATTTTAGCAAGTTTCTCAGTTAATTCATTTCCATCTGAATTTATCCTGATTCTGAAAAGTGTAAATATTATTCTGTTTATTTCCTCTGTTTAAAGGAGGACAGATTCTGCTCTTCATACTCTTCATATTACTTAACTTTTCTGAGGAAAGCTGCATTCTTTCAACATTCTTAAAAACAAAATAGAACAAAATACGATAATTCATCAGTATTTAGACAACATGACACAGATATTCCCATTTTATTTATTGCAATAAATAGGGAGAAAAAATGAAGTAGGAATATCTATACCTCATGTTTATGAAATTTTCACCAACTTCTATTTAATTAATAGCATGTTTAGAAGTTTTGCTTTCACAAGGAGAGAAGATGCTGCAATAACTTTGGATAAATTTTAAAGGATTAATCACCAACAGAGAATCTGTGGGAGTTTCTTTGTGTATGTCAGCATGACATTATCCATGATACCACTTAAGTATTTGAGTAAACTCCGAAAGACTCTTTTAAGTTTTCTTTATTCCTTTCTGATGTTCCAGATTTAATTTTAATATTCTCAGGATTCCATCTGAAAAACATGAAAAATCTTACAGAATCCAACTGTATCTTAACTGGGACTCCAAAATGTCACTTCCACTGAATGAAAGTAATCTGACCGAGTCCTGCAATCTGAAATTTGTCCCAACTGAAAGAGCTATGCTCTGTTGAAGGGAATGGTGTGGGTAATGCTCTCTTTGCCCCCAGAGACTTTGGGGATAGATGTTGCTACTAGCTGTAAAGTAACTCCAAAGAACTGCTACTGAAAAAAATTAGTTCTCTTTCTCCAACTGAAGTATTTGAAGCTACACGTTCATATCCGTGTAGTACTACTGACAGAAGCGAGTGAAATAATCATTTCATGTTTCCAAAATTCTTGGACTCTGCACACAGCAGTCACCCTGAAGGAAGACAAATAGGCTTGTTTAACCAGACCTAGAAATACTGGACTCGATCCAGATGCATACATATCTGGTCAACTGCAGATCAATTGCTCAGTTCTGAAAATGCTGGTGGACCAAGACTTAAAAGGGCAAAAGATGGCTGTCTCATCTTGTGTGTTCATAGTCACTAGCAAATAAGTATTATGTAGCCAGCTGCGTGTGACAAAAATCAGACGGAACATGTTATGTGAGGATGAATAATCACTAGTTTAAATTCAGAAAGAAGTCTGGTTGTATTTCTCCACATTCATTTACTTATGTCTTTTGATGATTAGTATAGTTTCAGTGACAGAATGAGAATCAAAGATACATTGTAGCCTAAGACTGTAGAACAGAATATGTCTTTCCATCCTGTCTTATACCCTTTAGCTTGTGGGCTGAATAGGGCTATCCAACTTGCAGTATTCAGTCAGTGTAGAAAATCTTATTGTTCAACTTTGACCTTTCCTCTCATTAAAAATGAATATCCTACCTTTCTCTATATTTCTAGATGCTTTTAATATTAGAGATAGCATTTGAGAAATAAATATCACAGTCTGACACTTTAAAAGATGTTTAATCTCTTTAGTATCTATAGATTTCTGCCAACAGCTTGCCAGGATTTGAAAGCTCAGGTTTTGTAATCTGAAATGGCATTTGAGATTTTTACATACTGCAGTATATACATAGTAAAATGCTGAAATCTGTTGATATGTGTTAATGTACTGCCTAAAATAATAATCAGTACACCATTATAAAACAATAGCAATAGCTGGATTTCTAGTCAGTCAGCTCTACATTGATTAAAATACACAGATGTAAAGGCACTAATCAACTAAACAATCAATTTTTCTAAAGCTATTTTGTTCACGTATAACTGACAGATAATTACTGTGGCAATTCTATGTAACAGTTTGAAGTCTTTCCCTAATGGTACAAAAGCATATTTACAAAATGAAGAAAATAATGACCCAGTTAGAATAAAATGAAATTCATGTCACATTCATAACATCTAAGTAATTTTTTTCCATGTAAGTGAAGTGCTGGGTGACTATTAGAGACACATGAAGCTGTTAATGTGTTAATATGCAATACAAGCCAATATGATTTAGTTAAGTGTCATATCATGACATGTTAAAGAGGACACTTCTCAAGGACAAGTAATAGCTTTTAAAATAGCTAGGCATGCATTAGACTAGCAAGGTTATTGTTGATATATTTCTAATTAATTAACTGAAGGTATTACATTTTAGATGATAGCTCTAGTAACCAGGGTATAATTACATTTAGCATATTTTTTAGATGTAGTAGCCCAAAGTCATGTGAAATTCTGCAACTGTAAAAAGTTGCAAGAATAGTACTAAGTCCACTTTTATGCAAATATAGGAATATTTTACCACTGTTCTTTCCTTTTTTAAAAATCAAACAATAAGTAACTTTTAAGTATCAGGATCAAAAAACAGCAAACAAAAACCCACAAAGATTCACACTCAATAATTGAATATGCTATATGTACATAATACATGAATATGCATATATACATAATATAGATACCTACATGCATACAACTATTTCACTGTGTGTTATAAGTGTAACCAAGTGTCTATCACATTGGGTAGAGCCTGAACTGGCAGTAAAAATGAGTTCACATGCAACCTTTTCTTGAAGAGATATAAAGAAGCTGCACTGTAACCCACTAGTATTACTAGTTATCAGTCACATAAAATAAAGTGGGACAAATAGTAGATATACTACAAATGAACGTATGTATAGTTGAAAATAGGAATGCTGCTGTTTAACCAATCTTTTTCTAACGCTCAATAATGCATTGCTGTTAGTTACAAATACAGTTTCTTTAACTTAAGGGAAGATTATAGATAAGAGCTTACAAGGGAGACAAATTTCATGACAACTATAATAACACTTGCACACAAATCAAAACTCACATCATCATGTTTAGGCCTCTGCTTGAGATAAAAAATGTATTTCGGAAGATTCCCTTTAATGAATTTGATGAGCTCACATGAATTACGCTACTTTTCTGTTATTGTTTGCTTGATTCTATAAACACAAGCAAAGACATCACCTAATTACACCAAAGGAATTTCTTTTTGGTATTTCTCTTTTCTGCATAGTATTTTAAAGGACAGAGATAACTGTTTTCCTCAAGAAAATATTTTGAAAATATATCCTGCAATAAAAAAAAAAAATCAAGTAAATACATGAAGTGGTCCTAAGGGCCCCTATTTAAGAAGTATCTACCTTCATGTTTCTTACCTATCATGTTTCGGCGTGTTGCAACTCCTAATTGTAAGACTTTGCTTATTTCAAGTTTTTGTGTTCTTGTTATTATTAATTTGTTACAAAATTGTGTCTTTGTCCTTATTTTTCAGATATGTAAACTGGAACAGGAACTATGCTCATCATCTCTGTCCATATATAGATAAATACTTCATAACACTGCTGTTTTGCCTTTCCTTAGTATTTTATTTTTTCCATCAACGCAACATTTACTTCACTAAATTCCAGAAGCCAATTTTTTAAATATCTTACTCTACCTATTATTAATCACAAACTGTTAGGCAGCAAAAGGTACTATTTTATAATGTACTGAACTTGTCAGAATTTATAATAAATTATTATATATTATTAATTTATTATATATAAATGTATATATTATATACATAATATACATAATATAATATATAATATACATAATATAATATGTAATATATAATATATGATATATACATATTATAATGTATTTTATAATATCAGACTACCAGGTCACCTGAAATTGATATCTAAGTTTCAAATGGTGTTAGGTTTAAACTCGGAGGCAATTGAGAACAAAACAAAGTACTCTACAACCTTCAGGCAGTACTGTGACTGCAGTTCAAAATGAGCTTTGTCTAAGCAGAAACATACAATTATTCCAATCAAATTATTCCTGGCCTACAATTCAGTTGCCCAGTTCAATTTGGAAGATGAATTAATTGGAGGATGTTTTTTGCTTAAAACGTCCCTGTGTAGGATATTCATAAAGGGAACTTGATGTTCATGTCAGGGCATCTTAAGGAATCCCCAATTTAATCAGAAGCAGACTTTGTTTCAGCTCTTTCCTTTCTGGGAGGGGAGGAGGTTTTAAGATTGCAAATCAGCTCTTACATTAGCACAGAATATATAAGTAAAAGTGGGAAGATAAATTTGATGCTTTGCCAAAGATTTTTCTTTTTTCTTTTTTTTTTCCTTTTCCACAGATAAAAATTGCTTGAAAAGAGATCTCAGCATGAATTGCTCCACTTTTCCCTCTCTTGTGCTGGCACTGGTTCTACTTCGATTTTGTTCTCCAACCACACAGAACTTCAGTGCTCAAAACACAGATCAATCTTACACAACAATTCAAAGAGTGAAGCGTGACTGGATATGGGAGCCACTTTTTGTAACTGAGGAAGAGACCTCAACGATGCCTATGTATGTTGGACAGGTATGACAAGTCATAATGACAGGATGATACAAGGTTATATCTAACATACTGATTACCATCTGACCAGGAAATATCAAGAAAAAGGAAGATGACCTAAGGTAGCTGTTATTGGGCAGCACAACATCTCAGCATTACTGTGATCTGATTTGGGATCAAAGAACTACTGGCACTAGAGGTCATGGTAGTAGTCAAATGCCTTCTGTCATCTGGCTCCACAATCAAGGAAAAACAATGCTCACTCAGTTACTGAAACTAAAACTGCACACAGTAGACAGAGATACTAAAATGAAAACACCCTGTCTTCTGAATGAAAGTTAAAGAATCGTTTATCAACATCTAGCAATTTGCTTGTGCTATTTTTGGCACTGCATCAAAGCAGCTATACTGATTGCAGTGTAGTTCACAAACAGTACTTAGAATGTTCTTCTATTACACTAAGTAGCAGCTGATTCATCCCTCATTAATTTTTAATGAACCAGATTAATACTAAATCCTTTTACCACTGAGAAACTCCAGGAATCTGCATGGTTCATTAGGTTAACGTAGCTTTTGTACAACGAGCAATTACTTTTCACCCTCCTTTAAAAATGTTCTTTAAGATAATTGTTTTAATGAGACTTTATCTCCTCCTTATTTTCCCTTTTTGCTCACTTTCATATTATTATTTATTATTATTATTTATTTTTGCAAGCTAGAAGTAATTGTAATCTTGAGATCTAGTTTCATTTCTTTAAGGTAAATTCTAGATGAATGAACCAAAGTAAGTTTAACTGCTAATTAACTAGCACTAGAATTTAATTGGGCCCAAAGGGTGAAGTGCTCAAAATTCATCAATTACTTTCTCTCAGCCTCTCCAAAGTAACTGCTACAGAAGTGCAATGTCTTACTTCTAGAAGAACAGGTATAGAAATACTCATTTTTTAATCTTTATTACTTTTCCTGTAGCTGGGAAAAACAGTCTCCCATGAAAGAAACTTCATAAATATAATATATTTTCAGCTCTGGACAACTTTAATAATATTGTGTTTTTATTTTACACAGGTAAACTGTGGGGAATTTTAATTGAGAACTATTGTTAATTTAATGCAGTTTAACTGCTCTGTAGATCAGACATTTACTTGTGGCTTTCTGATGAGTACAATAAACTCTGTAACTCTGTAACTCTGTTTTCTGTAAATAAAGTGAAAATCTATGATCAACTAATGACTTTTTAGTAAATAAAGACCAGAAGAAACTCTGTGAACAAAATGATAGTGGTAGACAGTCTCTGTTAATTGTTATTCCATATTATAACTCCTTATGCAGCCATTCAGATGGCTGTTCAAATTTAGCAAGTGGGACCAGACTACTCATAGAGAGATCCTGCCTCCTGGGTTCACCACATAAATGCGAACCCGCCCCATGTTTTGAACAAACTACATAAATTGAAAACTTTAGAGTTTAAGATGTTTTTATGTTAAAGAATTTAAACATCATAACCCTAAAAATGATATTTCATGTTTTTAAGGGAAATCAACTGAAAATTTAGGGCTTGAATACTTAGACAAGACTCAATACAGGAACTCTGCACTGTGTCCCTCATATCTCAGAGCAGTGTCCTGGACTCATTTTAGATGAACTGTCAACTTAATGCATAAAATTGAACAAATATACAATTCAAAATACAGCTTCCAAAGAAAAGCAGAAACTTTTACAACATCAGCAGTTATCACAAAACATTTTCAGTAGATCTGATAGAGAAGTGTGCCACAGTTATTTCTTTTCTAAAGTGTGGTCTACACTGAGCTGTAGGTTTAATAAGAAAGTAAGAATGAAGCAAAACAGGATTGTTATTTAAATGAACAGCTAGACATGTAATTTACTTTTAAAACACACTACTTTGTAGGAGAAGCAAGTTGAATATATTTATATACATATATAACATTGAATTATTCAGTACTTATCCTTGCTCTTAAATATTTTGACGTTTTGTTCAAAACCCAAAATAAATTTAAAAACAAACAAACAAAACAACAACAACAACAAATCAAAACAAGAAAGAAATAGGGAAATAATGATATGGTGGAAAATGATGTTGGGAAAATTATCAACTGCAGGTGACTGGCACGCTAAGTGTTTCAGTCCCTGCCATCACAGAAGTGCTGTTGCATATCGTTAACATTAATATTTTATTGATGTAAAAAAATGCAGCTGGATCACACTAGTCTCCAGGGCTCAGCTTCATCGAAGGAATCATCATCATAAAGTTCATCTTATCAAGATAAGAGAGGATGCAGATCATCCTGGACGGAAATGGAAAATGTCTGTCAATTTATTTCAGAATAAATAATACAGACCTATACCTCAGAATGGCTTTTCATCTTTTTAATATTACAGTAAAATTGGAACACCAATCTCCGTGATGATTACACTTCGTATTGCTGAGCATAAAAATTATATATATATATATATATTTCTGTAATAATCGTAAGACACACTTAACATTTGTAATAACAAAGAATTTAGATAATTTTTTAAGGACCTTTGCACTGTTCTCAGCATAAGCTGATAAAGCATTGAGCTAAGGCGTATACGTAACATTAATTCATTTCTCTCCAAAGTGGCTGAAGCACCTTTTTCAGGTTTACCATATGTTTATATGTCAGCTATATCAGTATTTTAAAACTGAGACACAACTGGGTAAAAATGTGACAATGCCCCCTTTCAAATATTAGTTTCCAAGAAGGTCCACTAGTGAGGGGGTCCACTGCAGAGCAAGAACATAAAAAACTGAAAACTGATATTCCAAATTTTATTTCCACCTGAATGTGGGAATTAAATAATAATAATATTTTTTCTGCTTTTCACTTACAGCTGAAATCAGATTTAGACAAGGAGGATGGCAGCCTACAATATATTTTGTCTGGGGAGGGAGCTGACAGCATTTTTTTCATCAATGAACATGGCAAAATTTACGTGAGACAAAAGCTGGATAGAGAAAAGAAATCCTTCTACATTCTTAGAGCACAAGTAATCGATAGGAAAACTCATCTTCCTATTGAACCCGATTCAGAATTTATTATCAAAGTTCGAGATATCAATGATCATGAACCACAATTCTTAGATGGACCTTATGTGGCTACTGTTCCAGAGATGTCACCTGAAGGTATGGCATGCTATAAACTAAAATTTTATTTCCTGATTATTATTATTTCAATCCTATATTCATTTAAAATCTTAATAGAATATTCCATAGACAACTTTTCAGTGAGAAGGAAGCCATGATATTTTATAACATTGCAAATTTAAGGAGATATATGTTTAAACTGAATTTTGTGAATAATTCCTATTAACATAGCTGCCTTTAAATGTTCAGGTACCTGCATGTTTCAGAGTTGTTTTACAGATTTCGGATTCATATTTGTGTTGAATATAGAAACCTGCTTTTTCTATAATGACTCAGCCTTGAAACAAATACTTAATCAAAAAAAAGGAAAACAAAAAAAACAAAAAAACATCATCACACTTCAGAATAGGTAGAATACTGTAACAAGTTTGTACGGCAGGGAAGATTTTAGTCAGACAGATTTCACTGCTTTTTTAATCAAGATAGCACCCTAGTGTCTGTAGAATTGTTCAGTGTATGACTATTGTTACAACCTGTCAGCTCTTCAGGCTTCTACCAATGTGATGGAAAAATAGCATACACTTAAACTTTAATGGCCACTGACCTTGCTTGACTCTTTAAGCACATAAATATAAGCTCAGATGAACTAAAATGTACTCAGCAGCCTTCTTCAGTCTCTTCTGATTTTGCTTGCCAATTAAACAGTAGACCTTTATTATATTCTGTGTAATATAAATCATACTGTATTGTAACTGGAGAAGAGTCAAATTTACATCAAAGCACTCATGATTTTCCCCCAAATATAGGGATAGTTTCCTTCCTGTAAGTAATGAGTTCAGAACAGGAATGAAGTGGGCTGATGTGATGACCTTCCTCGTATCATGTATGATGCCTACCTATTTCCACAGCCAAGCCTCTATCCCAATTGGTAAGCTTCCCTTTGTTTGGATTAGATGATGGACAATTTAGTAGTATTTCAAGTTCATGAGAAAAAATAATTGAAATCATGATGTCAAAAACAATGACTTAAACTCTGGATCAGTTCTTCCACACATCTACATGTGTGGAAGACATTATCTTACATGTCAAAAGACATTATCTCCATGTCAAAAAGATCTGGAGTATCTATCTGGAAACTTGTGTGAAAGCAGCTGACATAAACAAGTAGATTATTATATAACTGTCCCAATAACTGTCTTCTTCAAACTTACTGAAATAATCTTTTAAATTCCTACTTTTATCTCTTGGTTATTTCTATGAAAAGAAAATTTAATATTGTGTTACTTGAAATTGTATGAATTAATGAGCACATTAACTTAATAGCATTGGGTAACAAAACATGTTTCATTCAGCATTATCCAACTTTTACGATAGTTTGAGTGAATCTTTCACAAGGAGCTGTAAATTTAATCATCTTCTGTCATTCTGGATAGCTTTTGCAAGCCAGACATACTCACTTTTGGAGTTTAATTAAAAGAGAGGTTAATGTCCTAATTCCTGCTGTAAAGCAGTAGTTCACATTTACTACCTGCAATATTTGCAAAAGATGTCCATTTAATCAACTTATTTCCTGGTAACCCTGCTTTACACAATGTACTACTTGTTACATTGTTTCTTCACTGCTACTTTCTTCCATTCAGGCAGAATAGTTTTTTTCTCATGACATCTGCATTTGAGCTCTTACTAAAATAATTTTCTAAAATGACTTGTTAGTGGTTCAGAGGGCACTTGTGGCCTTTTTGCCTCAAGTTTAGAGGCGAGAAGATGGACATTTTGTCAGAATTCTTTGCAGTTTTTTTATGCGCTCACAATAAAATTGTACCCTCAGCAGTTTGCTGATGACACCAAACTGAGAAGTGTAGTTGATACAGCAAAAGGAACGTATGCATCCAGAAGGAAGTTGATAAACTTTAAAGTTTGGCCCTTGTGAATTAATGAGGTTCAAGAAAGCAGAGTGCAAGGTTTTCAGCTTGATTCAAGATAATCCCAGATATGTATGTGAACTGAGAAAAGAGCTTCTTGAGACCATCCCTGCTGAGAAGGACTTAGGGGTCCTGGTACATGAAAAAAATGAGCCAGCACCATCTGCTTGCAGTCTGGAAGGCCAATGATATCCTGGGTTCCATTGGAAGAGAGGTGGCCAGCACAGCAAGGAAGGTGACAACCCCCCTCTATTCTGCCCTTGTGAAGTCCCAGCTGGAGTACTTTGCCCAACTCTGAGGCCTCCAACCATAGAACCATTGAATCATTAAGGTTAGAAAAGATCTCTAAGATCTAATCCAACTGTCTACCTACCACCAGTGCTGCCCACTGATCACGTCCCTCAGTGTCACATTTCTACATTTCTTGAATGCCTCCAAGGGAAGATGTAGACCTTTTGGAGAGGGTCCGGAGGAGGGCCACAAAGACCATTAGAGGGCTGGAGCACCTCTCCTATGAAGATATGCTGCAGGAACCAGGCTTGTTCAGCTCGGAAAAGGTTGTGGGGAGACCTCATCGTGACATTTAAAGGGTATTTATAAACATGAGGGAAATCAACTTTTTACATGGGTAGATAGAGATGGGACAAGGGAGAATGGTTTTAAACTAAAGGAAAGGAAATTTAGATTAGATGTCAGGGAGAAGTTTTTTACTATGAGTGGTGAGATGTCAGAACAGGTTGTGGGTGCCCCATTTCTAAAGTTTTCAAGGCTGGATTGAATGGGACCTTGGGCAATCTGATTCAGTACTTGATCTAGAGGCTGGCAACCCTACTTGTGGCAGTAAGATTGAAACCTGATGATCCTTGAGGTCTCTTCCAACCCAAGACATTCTATGATTCTATGATATTAAGAAACATGGTTTATAGTCTAGAATTAGCTGGGTGTTTTTATCTGGGATTACACAGATTTTAAGATTCTGATAACAATTTCTTTCCCTTTTTTTTTTTTTTTTTTTTTTTTAAGTGATAATGAGTTATTTATCAGACATTCTGTCTCTTATAAAAATGTCTTTAAAGTAGTTGATACTTTAATATGGCTCAACTGACATTCACCCAGATCTGTAACTATTCACACAAGTATATCAAGGTGGTATGCCTGGCAAAGAACAGTAATATTTTCACGTGCACCTCTGTTTTTCACCTAAAATCAACAATAAGCTGTTGACAGGTACAACATCTCAGTCTGTATTGACTTGAGTTGCCTATAATCTGAAAACCTAAAAATAGAAGGTTCAGCAGTATTTAGCTGATTTCCTATCATCTACCACATGTTTAAATTCCTAAAATACAAGTACTATGTCAGTTCAGCATAAGACTAATGAAATTGCAAAGCCCTTTCTATTTTTAATATTTCTATAAGATTATTACAAAGATTTAACTGAAATGTAATATTACGTAATTTCTCATAATGGGTTAAAAATAAGACAGCATCCTACAGTATCCCAAAACCTGTACTGAAACTCACAGATTTTCAGTCAACCATTGTATGGCATTAATTTAGTTAAGTCCTGTGGAATCTGAAATAATTTCTACACTCCTTTTGTGTTTGGCCTCTAGCACTAATACCATAGTTATTTCCAAGGTTATTCTTTTATCTACTTCTTCCTTCTAGATACTAGTACATACCTGTTGTATTTATGCAGCTTTGAAGCCAAGGAGGGTTCATTTGCCCCATTTCAGATCAGACCTCCAGTTGCTCCAAAAGGGATGCACTGTCAAGAATTGAACTGTGAGCAATGCTGGGTATGCTCTGGGAGAGCAGATTTCAGAAAGGGAAAAACCGCTGTGCTATAACAGCTGGGAGACAGGGTGAGAGATATGAGAGAACAGCCCTGCAGGCAACATCAGTGCAGAAGGAAGGCAAGAGGAGCTCCAGGCACACAGTAGCAGCTCCCTGCAGCCTAGGAGCCCACAGAGGAGCAGGCTGTCCCATTCCAGCCCATGGGCGCTGCATGGAGCAGATCTGCTTGTGCAGCCATGGAGGAGCCCATGGGGCAGAGGCGGATGAGGCCTGAGGGAAGCACAGCTCGTGGGCACCCCCATAGGAATAACCCAGGGTGGAGCAATGCCTGAAGGGTGGGCCCTGTATTACAGAGCCATGTTGGAGAAATGCTGGAAGAACTGTGGGAAATCCACATGGGATCAGTTCAGGAGGGATGGCATGCTTTGAGTGGGACCCACATAGAGAGGAGGCAGAGTGATCATGGAGGAGCAACAAAAACAAAGTGTTATGTATGGACTGATTGCAGCCTCCATTTGCACCAACTGGAAAAAGAAGGTAAAAGAAAGTGGATGTAGGGAATGTTTTTAATTTGCTTTTAGTTTCTCACTCCTCTAGTCTGCTAGGCAATAATTTACATTAATCTCTCTACCCAGAGTTGTTTTTCCTGTGATGGTAAACAGTGAGTGATCTCCCTGTCCTTATTTCAACTCATGATCTTCTTTTAATTGTATTTTCTTCCCTTGCTCCTTTGAGACTGGGGAGTGAGAAAGCAGCTGTGTGGTATTCAGCAACCTACCCGGGTTAAACAAACACAGTGACGAATTAATGTCATTGGCATATCTGTCGTCTTAAATCATAGAATAGTTTGGATTGGAAGGGACCTTTAAGATCATCTAGTTCCAACCTCCTGCTATAGGCAGGGACTCCTCACTCTAGACCAGGTTGCCCAAAGCCCCATTCAGCCTAGCCTTCAATGATTTAAGGGAGGGGGCAATCACAGCCTCTCTGGGCAACCTGTTCCAATGTCTCACCACCCTAACAGTAAAGAATTTCTTCCTAATATCTAGTTTACCATCTTCCAGTTTAAAACCATTTCACCTTGTCCTGTCACTATGTGCACTCAGAAGAAGTCCCTCCCCAGCTTTCCTGTACGCCCCCTTCAGATACTGGAAGGCCACTATCATGTCTGCTTGGAGCCTTCTCTTCTTCAGGCTGAAGAGTCCCAGTTCTCTTAGCCTGTCCTCATAATAGGGAAGGTGCTCCCGCCCTCTGATCATCTTTGTGGCCCCCCTCTGGACCTGATCCAACAGTTCCATGTCCTTCTTGTGTTGGGGGCCTAAGAACTGGATGCAGTACTCTAGATGGGGTCTCGCAAGAGCAGAGAGTATAGGTAGAGTGATGTATGCACCTTAACAGTGGTCACATCCAATATGTGGAAATGTCGAGGCATGTCATGAAATCTTCTCTGAGCTCAGTTTCCCTGCTTCTCCAAGGGCAGTTGCTGTACTTCTGAAATGAAACTGTTTTGGTGTGTATACTAAGATATTAATCTTTAGAAGAAAATTTCTAACTTCTAAACAGATGGAAACAATAACCAACCAAGTTTGCATCATCAGTATCACAGTGGCTTGTTACGTGTTGTCCCCGTCTCCAAGGTCCAGTCCGCCAGGGGCTAGAGATCTCCCCTCGCTAGGGCCATAGTGACACAGACACCAATAGGAGGATGAAGCAAATGGTGTTTATTGTAACTAAACAGCGGCTTATATATCCTACGTGCTTTGTCTACGCCCCTAAAGCATGCATCATAATTTTGTCACAGAGCAGGGGAAGGTCCTATCGCGTCACATCCCAATGCCCCATTAGCGCCTACTACAACATCTCCCCTTCCCCGTGCTCAGTAAAGCCTTGCCCTGTTATGTCACTACAACAGTTATGTCACTGCTTTTCTTCTAGTAAAATGTTATCTTCTTTTGCATAGCAAGCACATAGACTGGAAAGAGTTTAAATTGCATAGTTCTGTTGAGCCTTGATTTTGCACTATTGTGGAGGTCTCCAGCAGCTGTTCAGCTCAGTGGTACTTGACCTGGAATCTTCTACTCATTTACTTGAAAACATAGACAAAACTTGAAAAACAGTCCATAGATACTGAGCATTTTGTCTGGAAGTAAGAAAGCAATGAGAAAATAATTCACTGCTGATTGGGTATTACTTGCCTCAGAGAATCATAGAAAAACAGAAAACAGGCATAAATAATTTTACCTAAATTTACGTAAAAATATCAGTACATGTACTCAAGAGAAAACAAATTAGAATACATTTTACTTCTTTCTTACCTCTCTTTTATCTTCAGCACTAAATTTTATTAGGATTTTGTATGCAGGTGTCACTGTAAATGAACAGTGTGTTAGCAAATGGACTCCCTTCTGAGAGTATAGATCTGCAGTTTTCCTCAGGCGTTTGGCACAGTTTTACATTAAATGCCTCCCATATAGCTGTTAAAATTGTACAAATGCAGTATGTCTGATGGAACACTTGAGTCAGATGCAGTCACTAATCAGTACGTAGTGTTTTGGGAGATTTCAAGCTCTAGTTACAAAAAATGAGTAACTACTGTGTCCCAGCCTATAGCAGAGGGTTGGAACTAGATGATCTTAAAGGTCCTTTTCATTCCAAACCGTTCCATGATTCTATGATTCTATATGAGTACCCTCAATTTTTTTCTAATAGGCTGCAATGTATTATTGGCAAAATTATGTTTTATGCAAAAGGAGTAAAATCAAGGATTCAGGAATAGAAAGAAAAATCTTATACAGCAATTGGAAAAATGTTGCTTGCATCAGGTAGATCCTAATGAAAAGTGCAGAATGTGTAAATATATTTACTATGTAGCTTAAGACACTTATGTGTACATACAGTATGTATTTTGGGCTAAACTTTATACCAGTGTTATATCCAAATATTCAGAAAATGCATGTTAGGAAACTTTCAAGCATATTTAGTTAATGTCCATGGCATCATATCCATTTTCATATTATTTATCATAATTAGATTCTCATTTATATAATTTCGTATCTTCAATGTCAAGAGTTGACTTTTGTATTTTTTAGATAAAAAAATGATAACTGATTTTTTTTTCCCAATATATTATCTATTCTGATTCATTTTCTCCCATCCATGGTTATTGGGAGATAATATTACTTCCTTAATTTCTGTCATCCATACACAAATGTGTGTGTAAAAACGTAGCTCCATTCAGCAAATGACTTTGTTTGATATGAGTTAATTTCGTAAAGCAATACAGGCTTCATGGTAGTGAAAGATTAAAAACTAGGGAAAAAAATTTCAAACTTTGCATAACATTTTCCTTATGCTCAGTTCGTAGTCAATATTTAAATCTTTATGTATTGATTATGAGGTATTTGTTCACAAACAATACGAGAAATCATAGCCCCTACTTGTGTGGACTCTTTTAGCCCCAGTTTTACAATCAACTTCCTCCTAATACAGGAGACCTATCTTCTTCCTTCCCTTCGGATCAGCTCCCTCTTTACCAGACAGCCCTTCCGTGCTTCACCTTTCCATTACGCTCCTGCTCCCTGAGCCCTCCTGAGGAAATACCATTCTTCTGCCTTCTGTGATACTATCAAAGAGTTAATAGGCAAGAAAACAGTAGTCTGGGGTTCACAGAAGCAGCAAAAACCATTTTAGTTTCAACTTGTCTTTGAATACTAACTATAGGAAGTAAATCTATCTTTAAATGATTGAGGTACAAACAGCTGTTATTATAAACTTATCAGTTTTGTTTATTTTGTCCCATCTTTCTAAGAAATTAGAAAATTTATTAAATGTGGTGCTGTAAATACATAGATTTCTGAATTTAATCGTTTGTTCCAAGGTTTCTTTAGCAGAAAAAAACTGCATTTATAGGCTATATAACAAGCTGTACTTACTGTATTATCCACAGTGCTTGTCAATCCATGTCTTTCAAAACAACTTCATTATAGTCATGCTAACATGTTGTAGAGATTGAATTTCCGGTATTAGAATAGTTTTCCACGTAACAGCTGTGTAACTGAGTGTTTCTATTTTCTTTATCTGTTGGTTTTGTTAAAAAATACTGCTATTTCTGAGGTATGTATGTTTCTCAATTAAATAACAGTCTGACATTTTAATGTTTCCCCAAAGCAAGAGGGAGTGATATACATATATATGACACACAGCTAATACATGCATGTTAGAAGTTTGGTTTTATAGCTATTTTGAAGGATATATTACTCCAAAAGTTGCTAGTAATGAAGAACATCTTAGGGTATGAATAACATCTTAGTGTATCTCCACTCTGAGGGAAGTTAGCATGCACTATAGAGCCACTTGGAATGCTGCTGACTAAATTAATAGTAAATGGAAAGTATGAATACTTTTGAAAATAATAAAAACATTTCATTTGCCATGTTCAGCACACCCTTCTATGTGAAAATCTTATTCAATTCTATAATAGTAAGTTCAGAATTGAATATATAAGTTTTACTGGTAAAAAAAAAATTTAAGTATGAATTTGCCATAAAAAGGTGCTTCAGATCTATTTCCTTGCAATCCATCATTTCTTCTTTTCTCCTCTAACATAAATGTACTAAAGCTATATTGCAGCTATAAGCAGACACAAGTATGTGAATAACTGCTAGAGAATTTTTGGAAAGAAGCTTGATTTCCTGTTTTCCTGATAAGAAAAATTTTACTGAGAAGTGGTGAGGTGCTGGAACATGTTGCCCAGAGATGTTGTGAGTACCCCATACCAGAAGGTGTTTAAGGCTAGTTTGGACAGGACACTTGGCAATCTGATCTAGTACTTGATTCAGCAGCTGGCACTTGTGTCTGTGGCACTGGGGTTGGAATTTAGAGATCTTTGAGATCCTTTCCAGCTCAAGCCATTCTCTGGTTTGATGATTATAACTGATTATCTGTGTTCTTGTGCAGGAGTTATGTGACGAAAAAAGAGATAAAAATAAAGGTTACCTTAAGTGACAGTACAATGAATGTTTGCTTTTGAAAGGTAGTCATTCTTAAAGACACCATAAGTTCATTCTCATTCTTGTGTATAGGATATAGCCAGCTTTCTGTCAAAGATGAAGTCTTTGCAGATTGATTCTGCTGTGCTTTTTACATGGATAATAATCTATTCTCTTTTTTTTTTTTTTATATTTTATTTTTATTTGAGGTACTTCTGTTACACAGGTAACAGCTACAGATGGTGATGATCCTTCTTATGGGAATAATGCCCGGCTTCTTTACAGTCTCATTCAGGGTCAGCCTTATTTCTCTGTGGAGCCAAAGACAGGTAATAGAGAATGATCTTGTCACCTCAAGAAATCATAAACTAACATAAAATGGATGAAAGCCAGAATTTCTTTCCTCATTTCAGCAAAAATATCAACTGATACCACCTTGTTTTTACATCTTTGCATAAGTCCTACACTTAAAAAAAATGAGTACTTCATTTCCCAAAGGAAGCTGACAATATTTATATCTCTTTAGAGAATCAACAATAAATTTCTATAATTCCTAATAAACTAAAGTTAGGAAATTACCTTGCTAAAGAAAAGAGCTGGATTCTGAATACCTCATCCAACAAGTCAACCCAGAAAAACTTCTGGGTTAACAGATCCAAGATTCACTATATGACTGTTTCTACCTCTGTGTTGGAGGAATCACAGCTATTCCCTTCAAAATTGTGATTTCTGGGAAAGAAAGATGCTTACATATGATATATAAGATATATGGTGTGTTCTGTTCCCTTGAATTCTAAGCATACAGAATGAATCTTAAACACTCTGTAGATGTTGCCATAAGCATAGCCTAGAATTGGCCATATAAAATTGGACTGTGTTCAAAGGTGGATTTTAAACCTGTATTATATGGACAGCTTTGGGAAAAACATGAGTATTATATGTTAGGGACCTAAAAATACACTTTTCATTTTCAGGAGTCATCAGAATGGCTTCCCAAATGGACAGAGAAACAAAAGATCAGTATTTGGTTGTCATCCAGGCCAAAGATATGGTTGGACAAGCAGGAGCATTTTCAACAACGGCCACTGTTACCATCAACCTCTCTGACGTCAATGATAATCCACCCAAATTTCAGCAGAGTGAGTGTAGGCTACAATAGTTGAAGACATGGGAAAATTTAGATCTACCATAGCCTTATTAAGTTAAATTATAAATGTTCTCTGCACAAGTCTGTGCTTTGATTTCAGCATTAAAGATTTAAAAAGCAAACAAACAAAAAACAACTGGACAAAAAATAATCAAACACCAACGACAAAGAAACAGAAAACCCATCACTATCAAAAGACTTTAGGCTTTGCTGTATTTTTCATGAGGCTTTGGAGACAAATTACTTACTTACTAATCTGTTTTCCATATAATTTCCCTACCTATGCTTAATATCTCAGCAACAGGATTCTAAGTACAATTTTCAAGAACTTTCGTTCTCTACTCTCTTCATTTTTATTTATTTATTTAGTTATTTTTCCTAGCAGATACAGTAACCTTTTTGACAAATGATGTGACTGTCTGTCCAGGTAGTTTCTTGCAGTCATTTAAATGGGCTAGTGGGAGAAACTAATAAAATGTAGCTGTTTTTTCAACTTGCTATAGCTGATTCTCCTAAGCCTTTTATTTACAACTAAAATGGAACTCAGAGAGAAAGACTAGTAGGATGAAAGTCTGTCTCACCTTGCCTGTGGGGTCCATCCATTGTTGGATTAGGTACATTGCTCTAGTAAAAGCTGAGGACTTTCCCCAGTTCTCTATGAGCCCCAGGCTATCATAGCCTCAGTAGCTATTAACCATGATGGATCACTGAGCTGTGTCAGTATTTTTTCCTTAGGACTCTACTATTTGAATGTCTCTGAGGAAGCTCCTGTGGGCACTACTGTAGGCAGACTCCTGGCAGAAGACAGCGACATAGGGGAGAATGCAGCCATGAACTATTTCATTGAAGGAGACAGTTCAGATGTTTTTGGCATCATTACTGACAGGGAAACTCAGGAAGGAGTTATCTTACTAAAAAAGGTGAGGTTTCAGTAGCAATTTGAAATATACATAAATATGGGGAAGATCTTCCTCAAACAAGAAATATATTAAATAAAATGCCTATTCTTTTGTATTCTACCAATTTATTTTTATTTTTATTTTTATTTTTATTTTTATTTTTATTTTTAT
>NW_024962263.1:38371885-38447413 GCF_019238085.1 Lagopus leucura
ATTTTTTTAATTTATTTATTTATTTTCCTTTCTTCAGGCAATGTAGTTTGACTGGAATATTAGAGGGATAAAACAAAAACATCTTTTTCCTTCTGTTTTCTTTTTGTCTCATTCATGTAACCACTAAATAAAATGCTGGCAGCCGAAATATCTTAATGTTATTCCTCGAGGTGCAGCACAGTGTACCTCATTGAGACAATATATTCAATCTCTTCTTTGCATCATCTGTGAAACCTTTATCATTAAAATAAACACAGCAATTCCTCTTAAACTTCAGTGAAGAAAGAAGCTATAGAAAGAATGTAGAAAGAGGATTTTATTTGCAATTCCATAGCTTTAAAAATGCACTAAATACATTACTGTGATACTTATTTATGAAGTAAGATACTACACAGGTATGATACAATGTGATTTATTTTGCAGAGGAAACATTCCCATTCGAGGCCACCTGACACTTCATCTGAAATAATGTTACTAGTGAAATTCAGGAGTCTGAAGAACTGAATGTTTTTACTTTTTTTTGTTGTTACTGCTGTTTTTTGTGTTTTTGTTTTGTTTTGTTTTGTTTGTTTGTTTGTTTTCCTAATTTAAGTTTGTTAAAATTCTGGAATTTTTTTTTTTTTTCCAGAAGAGAGTTTTGGGAGAGTTTTGTTGTCACTTGTTTGCCTTTTATTTTCAGATTTCAGAACATACTGACAGTAAAAATAATTATATAACTATGTTATAGAAGGTGTTTTTCTTGTCTGTTGAAAGACCTATTTACAGTGTTGTTCAATGGTAACGTTAAAACTGGCCTACACTTGAACCAAACAACGGCGTTATACAGTTAAATTGTAATAAAATTAATACAAATTAAATAAAATAATTATTAATTATTAAAGTAAAATAAATATTATTTACATAAAAAAATATCTTAGAATTATCTACCTTTAAAACACTCCCCCAGAAAAGCAGCATTATTTTGTACTTCTTTTCATGCTGCTTGTGGATTTCTATTTTAACTCATATGTGAAAAAAAGAAACATCTTTCATCTCATTTTCTTTCTTTACAGAGAGTGGATTATGAGAGCAAGAGGAAACATAGTGTTAGAGTAAAAGCTGTAAACAGGTACATTGATGACCGTTTCCTGAAAGAAGGACCATTTGAAGACATAACTATTGTACAAGTCAGTGTGGTAGATGCTGATGAACCTCCAGTTTTCACTTTGGAGAGCTATGTGATGGAGATTGCTGAAGGAGCTGTAAGTGGCTCATTGGTAGGAATTGCATCTGCAAGAGATCTGGACAATGATGACAGCCCAGTCAGGTACCTAATTCAAAATCTAAACATGACTCAAATATAATCATAATATTTCCAAAGGCTACCAAGGTGATTTGTGTTCCTTATTTTGGTTCATGTTTACAGTTCATTGTGTTTTCATTGTGATAACCAGGATTATTCTAGGTTAAATCTTGACCCCTACCCAAAATAAAAATAAAATAGCTTCATGCATTTTAAGAGTATTTTGAGATAGGGCAATAGATTAAATACTGTCCTGGAAGAGGGCATGCATTACAGAAGAGCCAGGGTACCTCAACCAAACCTGTAAGTGCATGGAGGTGTTCCAGTCTATTTTCCAAAATTCTGGAGATATGTAGATATGGTTTCATTGCTGGGAGGAAGACGCAGAACAACTCCACTGGCATCTTCTCACCTCAACATGATCAAAATTTACCAATTCCCTACATCAGCTACTATAACCACAAAGAGATATTATATAAAAAGAATCCTCCAGGCTTTTAATTTTACAGATTATGCTGTTTCTTAAGGGAGAAAACAGGTAATTAATCTTTAAAATTGGGTTTATAATTAAAAATTGCTTATTGAGTTACTTGACATTACTGTACTCAGTAGTTTAAAGAAGTTAGCATTAAGGGGCAAATTAATGACATACAAAATAATTTATGGCATGTAGATTAACTTATTAGGTTCTCAATGGCAAAACCAAATACACGTATTCAGAAGAATCGTCAATGCAAAGCTATTTGCTATGTTTTCATATTAATTTACTGCTACTTTTTAAACAAGCTACATTAAATTAGAATAATAAAAAAGTACTTTTCTTCAAAGAAATGAGACATGGTTCATTTAGATGATATTGCCTGATATTGCAGAATCTCCAGTAACATGTAAACAGAGTGCAACTTTTGAATCTGAAATAGTTTGATGAAACTCACTATGAAGTGGATGTGTCTGAGTAGCCCTAGTACAGCAAAACATGCATTGCATATCTGAATTACTTTAAAATACAGCACCTAACATATAGCCGTTAATCTAATTTTGAAACTATTGTTATTATAAGTAATGACAGGTACTTAAAATATAGGAAACTGGCTGCGTTGTATCAGGACCCTAGTTTTTAAATAAAGAAAGCAAAGGTATGCAACAAAAAAATGCAGTAATAAAAGAAGTACATCAATTATTAAAAAAATAACTAAAATCCCTCCAACATTGATTTTCTAACAATTATCAGTGATTAATCAGATTAATAACAACAACAAAACAAAACAAAAAACATCCAAGAGAAACTGTATCAGAAAACCTCCAGCAAGCTTTGGATGCAGAGGATGAGGAATATACTTATAAATTATATATATATATATATATATATATATATAATTATATATATAATTTAAATAATATTGAATTGTGAGCTGCTAAAGCAGAAGTTTCTAAAAGGTAAGCCTTTGGCTTAAATGAAAAATACTATAATTGGTTTCGTTATGAGATTTCTTAATTTATTCTCTTAGTGATTTTCCAAACATGCTAAAAAATAACTATTAAAATGTTAGAGACTCATCAGAATGCAGACACATAGTCTGAGCTAGAGTCTTAAGTTCCAGTAAGAGATAAAAGGGGAGATTTAGATTGAGTATAAGGAAGATATTTTTACAGTAAGGATGGTGAAGCACTGGCACATGTTGCCCGGTGAGGTGGTAGAAACACTCTTCCTGGAGATTTTCAATGTTAGGCTGGATGGGGCTCTGAAAAGCCTTATCTAGCTGTTAGTGTTTCTGTCCATTGCTGGGGAGTTGGTCTAGATCTTACAGGATCCCTTCCAATTCAAACAAGTATAAGATTCTATGATAAAAAAGATTTTATCAAGCAAAATTAGAAATGCAAAAAAAGAGGGAACAATTAAACTTGTGAATTCCAAACTGGAATGATAAGAACTTTCAATCCTTCAATCAGATTTTTCTTCTCTGAAATTGGCTGCTTGGAGTTGTGACACATAGTCCTTCTTTAATGTCATGAATAATATCTGCAAATATTCTTTCCATCTGAACCAATACTTTTGGTATCTTTTTTCAGTCCATCTCTGGCTTGTGACCAGACTTTAACAATTTGAATGGTATGTATGTGTGCATGCGCATGTCTGCATATGGAAGTAGCCTGCAGAGCATTTTAAGTGACAACTCAGGAGCAGTGGACTGATTTGCATTCATCTTCTACTTTAGGGTTTTGTACCCTGCCCAGGTGGCACCTCATTATAGATAGTTGTCTTTCTTTATAATGCCCATTGCCTCAGCATCAGAGCATGTCAACAATGATAAAATAGATTTACCATTATACATCCACTTAACTGTTAGTGTTATTCATTTCACAAGTGGCACTTTCGCTGTTTCTTTTCAGCAAAGTCATTCTCCTGCTGTGAGCCTGAAGAATGAATAATACAATTCAGGTTCAGTTCATATTAATATAGATCTGAGATATATTTAGTTTTATAAAAAGAAGAGCTTTGATCTTGACAGCAGTAAATTTTGAATGTTTATAAGTGTACATTTTTCATTATTTCTGAGTTCTTGCTGCACACATTTATATGTATATATGCACGGTTCTGTTTTCTCATCTGACAGTAGCTTTATATGTCCCTGTTTCTGATAGGGATTTTCAGTATCAGGGAATCTCTCCCTTTTTTTTTTTTTTTTAATTTTAATGCAGGTATTCTATTGTCCAAGGCATGCATTTAAAGAGATTGTTCAGCATCAATGAACACAATGGAACAATCATTACAACTGAACCTCTGGACCGAGAGAAAACTTCTTGGCACAACATAACTGTTACAGCCACAGAAACTAGTGAGTAAGAATTTTAAGGAACACTGTGTTTTGTGTACTGCAAACTGTAATTATCCTCAGAATATGCCTTCTTTTAAATGAAGAACATATGCTTCCTTTTCTTTATATTACTATTGCTTGCTATATGAAGGAGCATTATTAAAATGATTAGTTACATAGAAGCAGAATATATTTGAGCTCTAAGGTCCTCTTCTCTTTCATAAAGGATGACCTTATTATACACACACACATATATATATGTATATAAAGAAATTGTAATAAGATTGAAACTGTAATGCTTTCAAGTTAGACTGAAGCATATGAATTGCTCCTATAGTGAAAGTACTTATGTTAAATTAGACCCTGGTTAATTTCACACCAGATTTTTGACTAGTATAAAATTAGCCAGGGTCTAATTTAACACCAGTCAGAAACTTGTGGCTCAAATTAATTCTGAATGTAAGGCTTAAATCAGCTAGACTTTGCCAATTTAATCTCTGAAACATCCTTTATATAGGGTTCACCTGTCAGTTTGTTTGAAAGTCAAATGCAAATTGCCTGTATTTGCACTTCTGGTTATCTGCTTGCCCTAACTCTGAGACAATGCCCCAGAAAATTAACAACTAACTATTGACTTACAAAGTGATTTAACAGGATTATTGGGATAGTATTTAATAACTTCACATTCTTCTTAAGGAGAAGAAACATACAAAACTGGAGGCTAATCAATAGATTAGACAGATTTTCTAAATACTCTTAGCATGCTTTTTTATTCCTGAATCTCAGTAAAAAAATATTTATTGGTAAATCTGCTTTAAACATATATTCATTGGTTGCACTTTTCCCAGAAGGAAGCATCCACTGTATCTGTGTCAGAATAGTACCGCTAGAAGTTCAATGCAGCAGAGCTGGCAGCAATTTTCACTGAAGTCTTTATTTTGTATTTGGGAATTTATGGTATTATCTTCCTTTTCAGCTTCTCTGGGATTTTTAAAACATAAATATATCTTACTTTTCATGTAGCTGGGCAGCTAGCAGGTGATGATAAAACTGATCTCTGGCATATTTTTTATCGTATCTTGAATAGCACTATAGAAACACAGCAGGATGACTTTGGTCTGGATTTTTCTGTTTAGCTAAACAATAAAAAAGAAAAGAATCAAATGGTAGAAACGAATGTCTCTTCAGCAGCAGGAGAAAGTGGATCTTTCATAGCAACAAAAGTTATTGTAAAGAAACTGAGCCCTCATTATTTTCATATACTTATTCTTTATTTCTTTAATGATGGTAAGATCACTATCTATAAAACTACATTCAAAAGCATTGAAGTTAGGTCACCTTGGTATGGTCATACCTGAAATGATTTATATTACGAACTAGTAGCATTTTATTCCTTGAATATAGTCATAAAATATGCTGTGTGCATGAGACATTTTGTGGATGACATTGTATCTCCACTGAAGCCAAATCAAAATGACATTAGACTTCATCCATACTACATATTAATTGCAGTTGAGATACATTTCATAACTTTGTTACGGAAGTAGCATCTCTGTAGGCCTATTGATGTCCCGGCATTTGTACAGGACTCAAACCTTCTGCCTCTATTGTGATAACAAGGATCAGAGATTAGAGACCTGTCTTCTATTGCAAGATTTGTGTCTTCATCATCCTATTCTCATCCTGTTGGGATAAATTATTTTAAAGGTACCCAGAAGCAGACCTTATTTACTGGACCTTAAACTTAAGCAGTGGGAATCTGCAATGTGTAGAGTCTTGTTCTACTTTATGCTATAAAGATGGTTCCAGATCAAGAGAAATCAAGTAAAATTTGATCAGGTGTTCTTGTTTTTTACTCAGCTTCCACTGAGTAAAAGGGCAAAGCATAAATAGAAGCATTCTAGCCATGCATGAGAGCAAAAAATCCTTAAGCAATCAGATTTACTTGGCAATGATTCAATAAGTTATATGATAATTGAGAAACTTTTTATTATTATTATTTGGAAGAGTGATATCTGTCACAACTTCTCAGTCAAACTGGGGTGAATGACAAAAGTTTAGGGGTGAATGACGAAAGTTCTCGGTGATAGCAATTGCCTTGAGCTTACTTTGATCTTCATTTATCTATATGTCTGTGCTAAAATTAATACTAGATTTATCTACACTCACCCTAAAGAGACAAATCATTTGTCTAAAGAGTTCTGCAAATATTCAATTACAGTGCATTTCAAAACTACTGCATGACTGCAGAATGTGCAGCTCTTTGAAGGTTTCAGTCTTGGAGCATATAATTAATTTTCACTTTGAACACATATAATTTTGTTGATAGACTTCTTACATTTTAAATTTGTTTCTTTTTTTGTTTTGTTATGTTTTTATTTTTTCTTTTTTATAGTTTCTTTTAAATATTTTGTATATTTTATATATTATGTATATATTATAAAGTAGCAGCTAAAGAAACCTGCTTCAGCATTATTATTATTTTTTAATTCAAGTTTCCTTTTACTGGCTGGTACTAATTCCAAACTTTTTAATACCCTGCAAGTATTGAGTTCTATTCTGTACCTCTGGACTGCTACTGCTTTTTTTCTCCCCCCCCCCCCGCCCCCCCCCCATAGCTCCAAAATTAATTGGTAAATTATTTTGATTCTTAGTAATTAGACCACCAAACTCATTCTTGACACTGATCCAGCTTATTGCATCTGATATTCTGTTCTCACATTTTATTTTCAAGTTGTGATCTCTCTTGGTGATTATGACAAAGATCTTTAGATTAATGTAGTAATGTAATAAGTCTAATGTATATTAACGGTATTGAGATTCTGACAACTATTTTTCTGTATAAAGAATAAAAGAAAAATCAGTATTGCCTGTTACTGAACTCCTGTGATTTCAGAAGGATTTGAATCACAGAATGGTTTAGGTTGGGAAGGACCTGAAAGATCATGTAGTATCAACTTCCTGCTGTGGACAGAGCTGCCACTCACCAGATCAGACTGCTCCATCCAACCTGTCCAGGGATGGAGCAGGAACTATTAATCAGTTTTCAGTGTAAAAAAGCTAATGATCTGTTAGGAAGTACAAATATTATATTACCTTTAACTTCTAGTGTTTTCCCCACTTCCCATGAAAAACAGACTTCTACTACAGTGTTATTTTCCAATGGCAATGTGGGGAATGATTTTTCTTGCTATTTTACCATACATTGAGGTTAAAATAAAAGTCCAAAACAAAAAAAGACAATCCAAAAATAGTGATGATGTGAAAAAGATGTGTAGGTCAGTTGGTGAAAGAAAACAGATGGGAATGACAGCTACATTCCACATGGTGCTGTGCTTGTTCAAGTATTTGACAGTAGGCATCCAATGTGGAATACATAAATTTTGGGAGCAAGCAAGTTAGGAACTGGGCTAAGTACTTGGGCTCTTTCCATGCCACTTTGTGTACGCATGAAGCCACCAAAGGTACTCCCCAACTCCCAGTAAGAATCATAAAACTTTCCTTTAGGTACCAGTCAAGCCACATCTCTGCCTTATACATGAAATCTTGACCTATGTAAAACAGATTCAGTCCTACAATATCATTACTAAAAGGGTTATGCGTTACTTTTTATATTTATTTCAAAACTAAACCAAGCATTGTTTCATTGCTCTTATATTATCTAGTGATTTCACAGGAGAAATAGCAATGTGAAACTGCTGAGCATCCAGCTGTTTTTCTCTATTTTAGTTGCTTTTGCTGCCACTTTGGCAAAAGACTCAAAAGTTTCAGCACAAATTCCATAAGATCAAAAACAAACAAACAAAAAAAAACCAACAAAAAAAACCAAAAAACATTTTTTGCAAGCAATGAGGTAATTATATATTTAAAAAGCAATGTAAGAACCACCCAAATCCTACAGTTTCAGATAAGGCAGAAAGATTTTCTCTTTAATGCCCATTTGACTATTTTAAGAAAATTCCTTCAGGTCTTCTGAATGAGGCAGAAGCAGTGATACTAACACACATCATGAGGTGCTATAATGAATATTCTTGCAAGTAACATGCTTTTGTTTTAGACAGAACAGTTTGTGATATTGTCAGGTCTTTAGGCTAACAGATATTTAGGGTTCGTGGAATTTTTAAAGATGATTTTATTCACTGGAAAATGTCTTGCATATATGGCCCTTATCCTACAATACAGTTAAGTTAATGTGAATGATACTGTTGCCATGAAAATTCTTGCCTCCTGCAGTAATGCATTACACTGGGGAGAAAATAGACCTTTCTAACAGCTAAGTGATGATTAGTGCTATCTAAGTGAGGATTGAATCTGCTGATAGATGATAGACTCCTCCAAGAGTATTCAGTATGTGCAGATCTTTTTTTCTGTTAATTTCAGGTGTGTCCTAATTTCAGCAGGAATAGAGTCAATTTTCTTCATAGTAGCTGGCATAGTGCTGTCTTGGATCTAGATTGAAAATAATGTTGATAATACATCAATATATTTCTCCATCTCCCTGCCACTGAAAAGTCTGAGGGCCTGCCAGGGAGGGAGCAGAACCATGACAGATGACCCAAACTGACCAAAACATTATTCTATACCATGTGATATCATACTAAACAATAAAACTCGGGGGGATTTAGTCAAGGTTGGATATCATTTCTCAGGAGCGGGCTTTGCTACCATTTCCAAAACTGAGAGGAGCTGGATTAATCACACTCTTTGTGACTCATGCTCGATTTGGTGTTCACCAGTGCCCCCAAGTCTTTTTTTGCAGAGCTGCTTTGGAGTTGAGTAGCACTTGTATACTGGTGCCTGGGGTTGTTATTCTCCAGGTACTGAACTCTGCACTTCTCCTTGTTGAACTTCATGCAGTTTTTTGTCGTCACAACTCTACAGCCTGTCAGGTTCCCTCTAGATGGCTGCATGGCACTCTGGTAAGTAATTTCCTCCTGTTTCAGGTCACATGCAAAATATGCTAAGAATGCACTCTATCATGTTATTGAGACAATTAACGAAGATGTTAACTGGGACAGAACCTCTGTTTGTTCCAGGCCTCCAACGAGACTTTGTGCCACTGACCACAACCATCTGCGTCTGGTTGTTCAGCTAGTTTTTGATCCACATCACTGTCTGCTCATCCGGCTTGTACAAGTGTAGCCTTACAACCGCAGCTGCCAGCTCCCTCAGCTCTCCTGGGTGCATGCCACCAGCGATCATGGAGTTGTGTATATCCAATTTCTTCAAGTATTCCTCAGCTTAATCTTCTACCAAGGACATGTCTTCCTAGCTCCAGCCATTCAGCCAGGCTGCTGAGATCTGGGATTCCTAAAGAAGTCTTGCTGTAAAGACTGAGCCAAATAGGGCATTCAGTACCTCAGTCTTTTCATTGTCCTGCATAACCGTATCTTCTCTTTTCTTAAGAGAGCACTCACATTTTCTCCTAGTCTCTCTTTTGTTATTGAGGTATTTGTAGAAGTCTTTATTGTTGCCTTTTTCCTGGAAAGATTCAATTCTGTCTAGGTTTTGGTTTTCCTAATTTAATTACCAGCTACTCAGAAAACATCTCTGTATTTATTCCAGGTTACTTGTCCTTTTTTCTACCCTATGAATGTTCCTTTTTTTTTGTTTAAATTTGATCACGATCTCTTTGTTCTTTCACGCAGGTCTACTGGACCTACTTTCACCTGACTTCCTCTTTATTAAGATGCATCACTCCTGAGCTTGGAGAAAGTGATCTTTGAATATTAACCTGCTTTCTTGAGCCTCTCTTCCATCTAGGGCTTTGTCCTGAAGTACTCTACCAAGCATATCTTTGAAAAAGCCATTGTCTGTTCTCCCAAATTCCAGGGCTGTGAACTTGCACTCTCCTCACTGCCTTAAGGATCTTGGCCATTTCGTGGTCACTGAAATCAAGGTTGCCTTTTACTTTCACATTCCTAGCAAGCCCTTCTTTGTTGGTGAGAATAAGGTCCAGTACAATATCTCTCCTCATTGGTTCCTCAGCCACTTGGAGAAGGAAACTACCATCAATGCACTGCAGAAACCTCAATTGCATATGCTCTGCTGTATTGTTTCTCCAGCAGGTATAGGTGTGGTTAAATTTCCCTGTGATCACCAGGGCTTGTGAATGTGAGACCTATCCATCTGTACAGGGCCTCATCCACTTATCCTTCCTGATCAGGTGGCCTGTACCAGACCTCCACTACAATGTCACCTGTCCTTTCTCTCCATTTAATCACAACTCACAAGCTCTGTCAGGTCCTTATCCCTCCTGATACTGATCTCCATGCACTCCCGCTGGTCATTGACATAAAGGGTGGCACACCTTATTTGACTCTTCAGCTGTTCTTTGTAAAGGTTGAGTATGACCAGTTGTGTAATCAATGAATATACAGATGTTATAACTAAGAAACATACAAGAAAGTTAGGCTAAACAGGTTATGAGTCTTCTGTAATGGTTCCATCCCTTCTCAGCTCCTCTGGCTCTATCACTAGCAAGGAAGTATGAGAATCAGGAAAATCCCTGACTTAGTGTATGTATTGTTCTGCAACAACTAAAACATTAGTGTGTTATCAATATTTTCTTCCTAAATCCAAGACACAGCGCCATACCAGCTAAATAAAATTAACTCTAGCCCAGCTGAAACCAGAGTTAGGTGACTCTTATGAACATTTGTATTGCATAGTTTGTTTAGACCTAATACACACACAGTTTTATAGAGTGTGGTTTTTCCTCATCTAAGATAGTTACAGTAATGTAACTTTGTATAAATGCAGTAATTGCAGGAATAGAAGTGCCTTATACAGACAAATTTTAATTTCCTTTTCATAGGGGAGGAAGATATATAGTTTTTTCTTATCTAAAGCTGCAGTAGCAAAGTCACCCATGTAACAGAGGCAGTACAGTTTTCACAAGTACCAAATGCCTGAGAATTAAATCTGTTGTGCAAATAATACTCAGAACAAAATTGTAATCTCAGTCTATTAAGTCTACCAGTGAGTAGGTAAACTCTGACTTCTTTACAAGTATATGCTTCGAAGTCAAATTTCTTGCTTTACTATTTACTAGGTAAATAGTATCCTATTTACTAGGATTAAGTATCAGTGTCCACTGGAAGTAATATATATGGCTGACAGTGGCAGAAATATTTTGCAAGTATTTAAGTTTTTGGTATGGTTTTCACTAAAAAGGTAAAAATCTTAAAATACCATGACAGGAGTGTAGTATGGTAAAAGATCATCATGTAAGTAACGGTAGCAAGAAAATGTAATTCATTTTCTTAAAAGCTTGTGACCAGTCACTACAACATCCTTTATTAGTACATCAAGCCGTTCTGCATGAACTAATCCTCATCTAATTTCTCCAAATCAGATTTTATTTTTACACTGAATTCCATTTCCAACTCAGTAAATGCAAGAGTGAAAAATCTAAACATTTATGAGAAATATCCTTACATATTTCAATATATATTATTGTATTTTAACATGATGTATTGGATAATTAAGACAAACAAACAACAACAACAAACAAAACCCAACACCTTTTTGTAGATAGAACTCTATTAAAACAAAAAGAAAAATCTCAGCACTTTCTGTTCTGTTTTAGCAATTAAGATTATGTTTTTTGTTCTAGCTTCAAAAGAACATGCTAAATCATTTTACAGGTTAAATTTGAACAAAATAAAATAAAAACAGTTTAGTATGTAATGCGTCTGTAGGTCTCAGTGGCTACTTTCTTCTCCATCAAATGTAATAAAGTTTTCTAATGTTACATTACCTCAAAATATATAGTAGTTAGTACGTAACATTGAATTTCTGCCTTTTTTAATCATTAGGAAATCCTGAAAAAATTTCAGAAGCAAATGTATATATCCAAGTTCTTGATGTAAATGACCATGCACCAGAATTTCCTAAATATTATGAAACATTTGTTTGTGAAAATGCAGTACCAGGTCAGGTAAGTGTGAATGAGTTAGCAGACATTTTTCTCATTATTATGAAAATTTAATTGGAGATATTAATGTTTTCTCTATTATTGACTACTGCAGTATTGCAAGCATAGGATGCATTTTGTCTAATTTCAAAATCAGTTCTGTTGATATGTGTATAATGTGAAATACCAATTTCAGAAGTCTGATATGTATTTTCCCCCCTTAATTGAAACAAAATAATACTGATAATTCTAAAAAGTTTCACAATACATAGAAAACAGTCTTAATTTTTGACAAAAAATCATATGACAAACATATAAAAGTAAACCAATATAGATTTCTTAAATCAACAGTTAATGCTTGAAATTAAATAACTCAGTATCAATTAATAAAACATGGAAACCTATAAAATTTGTATTTGTAATCTATTTCTGCACTTGTCTACAATATAAAAAAGCTCAGATTGTTTATCTTCCAAAGCTTTTATTACTCCACAATTGTTTTTTAATAAATAACATCTGTATATTAGCCCACTAGTGATTTCTCTTAAAAAGCATTTTTTAATTAAAAAGTAAAAAAAATAGTTATGTTTAACATTATAAAGTTTGAATGAAGGATGAAAAAGATCTTCCATTTCAATGTACAAACAAAAAGGTGCTCTAAATTACTTTTTAGGTTTATTACTCCCCTCCCCTTTTTTTTTTCATCAATAACAGTTTGTGAGAGTCTCAGATGGCTTTAGTTTGACATGTGGAGACCATTCAAAGAGCTAGTTAAATTGACTTCTCATTAGCAAATTATTTTAGGAGCAACAACAGAAAGCTGCTACTGATATGCATAATAACCACTTAGAGACTGTTATTATCCTTAATGTTTACAACTTACAACTGAACTGATAGACATATAGGAGACACATCAGCTATTTTTTCTCTTTTGATTTTAATTCTTTTGCACACGTATTAGAATGTTTATTCCTTTTCATCAGCTAGAAGCCTAGAGGTTATAAAGTGATTTTGTAAGTTGCAGTGGTTGTTCTTTGAATAATACAACTTCAGAAGAGTCAGTTTAAGTAAGGGAGGAGCTTAATCAGTACGTCACATGTCTTTGTTTAGGCAAACTTCTGCAATCATCTATAAAGACTCCAGGAATCTGCTTAGAGAGTATGAGCTGAGGTCAAAGCTTGTATTGATATTCTATCTCATTTCAATTTTTAAAGTAGCTTTCTCATTCTTTTTAGCTGGAAAGGATATGCTGAGAGATATTCTGGATACCTCCAGAATTCTAATTTCTCACAGCTGACTTGTGTCTGCTTTCATGAGATACGTTGTAATAGATTTGCATCTCCCAACTTACAAAGCTTTGAGAAGAGGAAAGCACTGAAGAAGGAAAGATAATGTCAAAAGTTAAATTTTATTTTAATGACTTTTTCTTGAGTCTTTCCTGATACACAATAATATATAAAAAAAGATTTTGTTTTTTTTTATGACTGAGAGACAGTCTTCTGAAATTTTACAATAGAAATGAGTGCAAAAAATATAGTATTATTTTGGCAACATCCTAAATCCACTCATCATACTTATCAGATATTTTGAACGTATTTTTCACTATTTGTAATATCTCACAACCCATAAGTCAGTTATATATTGACCACAACATGTTTTTTTCTTTCTTTCATGGAAGGGAAAAAAAACCCAAACCAAACCAAACCAAGAAAACAAACAAACAAACAAACAAAACCACTTTATCTGCCCTACCAGCATTAAATATATTAGTCTCAAAATAACTTGAGCCTGAAAGTAGCTATAAAGAATAGCTTTCCACCCAACTGCAGCTACAACTAGTGTCAAATCAATATTACAGTATAAGTAAGGTATCTAAAAACTGGGATTCTCTTTGAATTTATAGCTTCTTGTAAACTTGGCAGAGGATGACCAGAACCCTTTATTTTCTTCTTCTTAGATATTTGCAATCACGACAAAGAGTTGAATTCTAAAAGCAAGAAACTATAAAAACAATCAGGATGTAAAATGAGCCAAAACTATTCCAGAGACATCACAGTAAAAATCTATTTCCCAGAAAGCTTAATTCTAAAGGCATTAGTTATTTAACTTTTAATTTGTGGGACAAAAATTTGAAGTAAACTATGAGACAACTCGCATCTTGAGTAAGCAAGCTGAGCATCCAAAATAGACCTATATTTTGTGGATGTTGGGTTAGACCCCATAGCAGTTCTGTTATGCAGGAAACAGAACTTAGCTGAAGACAAGCTGCACTGGATACAAACTGAATTAATACTTCTCTAATACATATTAATCCTGGCAATTCTGAGTTCATATTATTTGGAGATCACATATGAAATGACTTCAGTGTTGCAGCTTACTTAGTAATTTTTGTTACTAATTACATATGCAGAGCATTTTAAACTAGAGACAAGAAAAAAAAAGCATTAATTTACTTACTGCTTTACCTTTAATAAATTAGTCATCAGTTAGAGTAAAAATGAAAACTACTCATTTGATACAGAAGGAAATAAAGAAAATCTTTACTTGAGTTCTACGGGTATGTGATTAACGTTGGGGCAATGCCCTCACTGACATCTCTTAGAATGTAAAAACATGATAAATCTGTGTAAGCACAATGTATTCTGATTGGCCTTTAAGCTATAGCCTTTGTACACTGTCACCAGGTGTAATCACTACTCTCATTATTAGCAATAAAATATTTTGAAATTACAGGTTTGAATTAAATTTTGCATATAAGAAGGGAAGAATATTAAGAATGCAAAGTTTCTGGGGGTATACACCACTCTTTACACTGTTTTGTGGATTTCAAACTTAGCTTGCTTTAAAGGAAAACAAACATTGAATTCCTAACTCTTTCATTAAAAGAAATCTTAGTCAGGAAGGAGTCTTCAAAGGCACAGGTGGAAGGCTGTAGTCGCTTCTGCTGACTTACTGTTGTTTTTGCTTTTAAAGTAGTGCTTGTAGCATTTGTGTGATTTCCGGTTTGGGGAAAGTTGAAAGTGCAAGACTATTAGATAGAAATATCTGTAAGGCACGAGATGACTAATAAAACTAAGCTCAAATTAGATATCTTTTTTTTGGCTTTTCATCAGCTAGATTTCCTTATAATCAATGATATCAGTGATTATTTTCACTACTATATGCGGATGGCCAGTTAACTAAATATTTACTGGTAAAAGTAAACAAACAAACAAACAAATAAACCCCACATTTTTATTATTAGCAGAAACATTTAGAATTCATTAAATATAAGGTTTTTACTTATTTACAGAGATAAAATATAATGAACGCTATATGTTATGATTTCATTTGGTCATGACACATTTGTAAATGAAGGCAACTTTATATTCCTGACCAGAAATAGGCCAAGAAAATCCATAATCAGTCTGTTATAATATTCATAATCAACAATTCAGTACATGAATTTGTAAACATCTCCCTTGCTGCTGCTACAATATATCAGATCAATGTGTTTGTGGGCTCAAAGGGATATATTTTGTATAGAGGAATTCATTCAAGTGTGTGATTCTTTTCTACTTCTTTTCATTTATGGAAATCTAATTTGCCCCTTGTCTTTTGATCTGGGAAATCATATTTTCTGAAGATTTTAAAGCCCATCTCTCCCAAACTGATGGAAAAAAGAACACAAAGTAAAATATTTGCAGAATACCAGTCTTGAATTGACTTTTTGGGTATGGGAGCTGGATATTTGTGAACAGATAACGTGTACTTAATATGTATTTGCAAATCTAATTTCTAGCATTAACCATTTAACGTTATATCTGATATGCTCTTTTACAATTTTAAAGGAGCGTTAGACACTTTAATTATTAAACAATTGTGCATATCTCTTTCCAGCTAATTCAGAGCATCAGTGCAGTGGACAAAGATGACTCAGCAGAAAGTCACCAATTTTACTTCTCGTTGGCTCAGGAGGCCACAAACAACTCGCGTTTTACTGTCAAAGATAATCAAGGTAGAGTCATTAAAAACTAATGAAGATGCATGGACATCACCCCCCTCACATTAGCAATTAGAAAATTATTCACTTAAAATGAAAATGTCATTGTAACTAAGCAGCAAAAGATGATTTCATGTCAAGGAAAGTAAAATATCTTAGATGAAAAATATAGTTATTCCTTTCAGTTTATACTCCTAATCTAAGAGACAATTTTAACAAGAAAGTTGGTACATCCCATTACTACTTATCTGTGCAACAAGACTGCCAGGAAGAAATTGCTGTTAGTACAAATCTGTTACTTCACCACATCAGCAAGAAGGGAGGACTCTAGGGAGTCCTCTCTAGGGAGACCTCAATTCAGCCTTCTATTGCTTGAGGGGAGCTTATAAATAGGAGGAAAATTGACTTTTTAAACTGCCTTTAAATAGTGATAGGACAAGGGGGAAGGTGGTCAGGCACTGGGAGAAGCTGCCCAGAGAAGTTGTGAATGCCCCATCCCTGGAGGTCTTGAAGGCCAGGTTTTATGGGGCCCTGGGCAGCCTGATTTAGTGGGTGGTAAGTCAGACCACATCAGGATCTTTAAGGTCCCTTCCAAACTAAGTCATTCTAGGATTCTATGATAAATAGAAATATGATCTGTTTTCCTAAAAGTTTAATCTACATTCCTTCATTACTGATGCCATCACACAAGTGTATCCTAGTGTTCTGGCTAGGTGATTAAATCAATGGAAATAAGCTCTGGAATGTTTAGACCATGTTAAATGGTAAACTGCTTTTCTCATAATCTTCAAAGTTAAATTAAAAGTTTTAATATGCTTTCCATCTTCCATCTTCATTAATGTCTCACTCAGTGCCAGGAGGAGATAACTTTCTAAATAAAGGTCAAATTCTATAAGAAGAATAAGACATTGCCACCTTTTCTCATTCTGCCCAAAATCATAGCAAAGCATTGCACAAGACAGTGCATCCAGTGGCTATTGGTGAGAAAAAAAGTCTTTTCAATCATCATATTTTCAATCCACAATCTTTAGCTTTCTACTGAATTTCACACGAGTAGCTAGGTGATCTGGAAGAGGTCCAGGGAGAAGCAAGAGAAAATCAACAGATCTGGAGCATTTTATCTCCCTAAAATTTGACTTAGAAACATGAAAGAACTTCAGTAGATTGCTTGCATAAATATTTTGTAGAGATAATTGCAAAAACTTGTGCTTTTTTTTTTCTTTCTACACATATGCACATAAGTAGTAATTCTCCCTGCCATTATATAAATATTCACGTCAGATATTTTTTTTTTTACTTTTTTCCATTTTACGCAGATTTAGTTAAGGTTATTTTGTTTTCCAAGCTAAGTTTCAGATTCAAGTTCGTTGATATGCAGCAGAAGCTGAACTTAATCTGCTTATTGGGCTTTATACAGAACTGATTTCTGAATGCTTATAGTTAAATACAAAGAAAGGTGAGAGCCTCTAGCAGCTTTTCCTTCATTTAGATAATAAGAGCTCAGCTAGATCAAGTTTTGAATTAGGGAAAGAAATAAAATATTATATCAGTGGACTTCTTTGCTTTCTGTTCTTTCAGTTTCCACATGCTCTCTCTGTGTGCTGTCAGGCACACTTTTGGAGACCTTTCACAGGTAAATTTCTGTATTTCATCTGCAAACTGCTGGATTATATACACAGCATCATTGTAAGAATCAGCTGATTGGCCAGAGCAGTGGGATGTTTTTTAGCTTTGAACATTAAAAATATAGCTTTAAAAACAAATTTTATTAGTGAAACTGGAAAATATATGACAAAATAAATACATTATTCACAGTTCACACAAGCAAAGGACACGTGTCCATAACTGGACTTACTTTCTTAACATCTATCATATTTAGCATTGTTTTTAAATAGGTTGGATTCCACTGCATTTTTGTTGTTGCAAAATGCGAAATGTATATCATGTACAATTTATCTTCTAGATAACACAGCTGGAATTTTCACAGCAGTAAGTGGCTTCAGTAGACAAGAGCAGTTTTATTTCTTCTTGCCAATCTTAATTCTGGATAATGGATCTCCACCACTTACAAGCACAAATACACTCACTGTCACTGTCTGTGATTGTGATACTGAAGTGAACACCTTATACTGTCGTTATGGAGCTTTCCTGTATTCCATAGGCCTCAGCACAGAAGCTTTAGTTGCTGTTTTGGCTTGCCTACTAATACTCCTGGGTAAGTATGAGTAAGATATATGGTTGTGTTTTCTTCTACAGTAGTTCAGATTATGTGGCAAAAGTGATTCCTAGACTGGGGAAAAAATAGAAATATTGTCTTATTGAGAAAAAAAAAACATAATAATGTAGATCTTTTGTTTCTTTTCTGCTTTCTAAAGCAATGCTATTTTTTCCAGTTTACCGTAAAATTTGATTCCTAACACAATGCTATAAAAGTTGGCTTTAGTTGATCCATGATTCTATTTATTTCTCCAGCACTAACATGAATAAAGATCTGGAAAGACAAAGTCTGTACTGAGCCCAGGTAAAGCTGACACAGTTATGAAAGGAGATGGGTTAGTAAAAGATACCTTTGGTAGAGAAATGCTCATTCTTCCTTAATTATGCCAAATACATAGCTAAGATATGTGTAATTTAATTAAAGAAAATTCTCTCAGAGAAAGCTTGTTTCTCTCTAGAAACAAGCAGGATGTTCCTCTGTCCAGACTGCTCAGCGTAGGAAAGAGGACGCTTAGGGGAAATCTTATCAACATGTTAAAAGTAATTGAAGGAAAGGTGTAAAGAAGATGGAGCCAGGCTCTTTTCAGTGATACACTGTGCCAGGACAAGAGGCAATGGGCACAAACTGGAGCATAGGAGGTTCCCCCTGTACACTGGGGAGAACTTATGCGCTATGCAGGTGTCTGACACTAACAAAAGTTATCCAGAGAGGTTGTTGGGGGGTTGGGGGGTCTCCTTGGAGATTGCCAGAAGCTGCCTGGACATGGCTTTGGGTGGCCCTGCTTGAGAAGGAGTTGGGCCACCTGACCTCCAGAAATAATCTTCCAAACTCAGCTTTTCTGCAATTCTGTAATAACAGCATTTTCAGATAACATTTTATTCAGATGTTGGACGTTTTCCCTCTCAAGAGGCATAAAATTATCCTCTACTACTTCTTGCAAAGTGTGGATGTGAAAAGGAGGCACCTTAAACAAATAGGAGATGTGCTTGTGAAGCCTCAATTATGCATAGTCAACAAATGACACTCACAAAACAGTCTGCACAGTCTAGTCTGGCATTTTCAGCCCTGCAAGACACAGTGTAGTCACAGTACTCAGGGAAACAGCTATTTTTTCCCTGGAAAGCATGCAATTATCTCAACTACATTTTCTCTTTTTCAAAAAAAGGGAATCGGACACAATATCCCTTGAAGTGTTTGATGAGTGACTTGACACTGACATACTATAACAGCAGGCCCATTGTAGAAATTATTCACCAAAGGCTAACTGTCTCTCCCAAATCTATGCCTGAGTTATGCTTAAGATTTTGTAGTTTGAGGCCAGGAAAGAAAGAAAGAAAGGTGATTAAGCTGGGTAGGTTTGTTTTATCAATCAAGCTGATGAGAATAAAGCCGCAGGGAAGGACTTTCAGCTCCAACTTCATCTTCTGTTACTTGTGGAATAATATGGCATATCCATGTTATGCTTTATAATAAAATATCACAGGAAATACCATACCCCAAAATATCACCACATAACTGACAGATCTTAGGGAAACAATTTTTCAACCAATAGTGCAACTCTACAAACAAACAAACCCAACATCAGAAAATGAAGGTGAAAACAGATTTCACTGGTATCAAATCATCATTTTAAATTGTAAAAACTTAGCATAACCCGTTTTTCAGAAACTTCTAAGAAATAGAAAAAAATATAATCATAAACAAAACAAGCAGGTAAACTGCAACAAACTATCTGACAGCTCAAATAGAATGTCTAGAAAAAAGGAATAAGAGCAGAAGTCTCATTGACTTATGAAACAAATTTTCAGAGATAAACGTCTCAATGTATTTGTTAGTGAGAGCAAATACAGTATTAACATTTATAGACTTTCATATCAATGAAAAAAAATATAAAACAATAGTAAATAAACCCGATTTTTCTTTTGTTGTTTGCTTTTCACATGAAAATTCATAAGGATGTAAAGAACATTCTTTTATCTACCCTCATTATACAGTATGACCTCAGCTAATCTAAGATTAACAGCATATAAAGCATGTTATCACTAAGCATAAGAAAACAGGATTGAAAATGATGTCTGGCAACTATTCTGATATAGTATTTTGATTTGTTGTAGTATCAATACAAGAAAATAAGAAGTTCCAGACAGATATTGGAATTATTTTAATGTTAGATTAGGGAAAAATTACATTGAACAAGTGAACATCACCCATATTCTGCATTCTATCCACAAGCTTATGGCCTTCTTTACCTTAGCACAAGGCATAGAATTTAGATCCAATTATTTCCTGTTATTTTACTTTTGATCTTTCAACTGAATCTCTGGATGAGAACTCACTGAAATTTCTCCTAGAATGTACCCATAACATAGTCCTACAGCAGCATGTACTGCACTGCAGCAGCATGCTTATGAGTTATGAATAAGGAGTTTATATGTCTTTGGACTCTTAGGATTATATAACATGCAGGAAAATGGAGAAAACCCACAGTTCTAAAAAAATAAAAAAATAAAAAAAATTACTTCTCTCTCTGAACAATTTGAGTAGATAGGGTGATTAAAACAATGAAAGAGTACTTTGTTATTGTTATATCTAAATGGAAGTAATCTTGCCAGAAATGAGTCAATTCTTGACTCCACAGCAAGGTCCAGAATACAGTAGATCCACCACTTCTCACTCCTGGTTTTCAAAAGAGAAAATGGGAATATATAATAGGGATTGGCTGTTTCTAGACTTCCCTGCACTTCCAGAGTCATCTTGACTGAGCTGAAAATTAGAATGCAGGCTCCCTTGACTGAAGTACTTACCTTTTGGTCTGCGCAAGCTTACAAATGGGCCAAAGTGTATTTCGAGGCTTGTTGCAGGATATCTGAACCTGGTCACTTGCTATGCATTTACAGAGTTGAGGACCACGCAAAGTAGTCACTGCCACTTCTTTATCAAGGCCATCTTGGTCACTTGCAGACAGATCTCTCTCAGAAGAAAACAGTTGCTGTCTACTGGGGCTATGAATATCATAAAAGTTAAAGTAAGAATATAGATTAAAAAAAATTAGACAGAAGTTAATATCCATTAGTTAAGTAATGAATTAAGCCCTCTCATGTATACTTAGGACAATTCAAAATTGAACAATTTGCAACTTACAGATGAGCATTAAATTTTATTCATTTTTTACTTTAGTTGATATTATGATATTTACTGTTGTAACTGTTCACTATGCAAAGGACTTTGAGAACTAGGAGTACTACATAGTTGTTTGTTTTTTAAATATAATTTAATAATTATAATTATATATAATTATAATAACATTATAAAAGTTTTTGTTTCCAGTGCATCCAAGTTTTATGCTAGTATTTCAAGATCTCATGAAACAGTATGAGAGGAAATAAGATGCTTCATATCCCTAAGGGAGGTAAAACCCCGTCATGATTGGCAGTTATATCATGTTATATCCTGAGTCATAACTTACAGTTAGAGCACCTGACATCCATCCTTTAGATATTTATAAGAGTTTATAAGATCTCCTCTTAGTCTTCCTTCTCCAGGCTGAACAGCTCCAAGTCTCACAGCCTTTCCTCATAACGGAGATACTTTCAGGCCCCAAATCAGATCTGTGGCTCTCAGCTGGACTCTCTCCACTAGCTCCCTGTCTTTCTTGTACTGGGGAGCCCAAACATGGACACAGCACTTCAAATGTGGCCTCACTAGGGAGAGGAAGATGGGAATGGATCACCTCCCTGAACCTGCTGGCTATATTCTTTTTAATGCACCCCAAGATATCATTTGCCTTCTTGGCCACAAGGGCACACTGCTGGCTCATGGCCAACCTGTTGTCCACCAGCGACATACAGATCCTTTCTGCAGGGAAACATTAATCTCTCTGAATGTTATAGAATATTTAAACTGAATTGTTCAGCTAAAAATGAAATGGTATAAGATTTTTAAAAAAATCTTTAAAACATATTTAAAAAAAGAAAAAAGATTCTCATATGTTAAAATTGGAGCTGTTCTTATTCATAAGCCTCCACTGCTACAGCATTACACAAAATTTAGTTATAGTCCTCAAATTTCTAAATCAATGTTGTATAAAAAATTGAGCCACACCCTGCATGATCTATGGAACTGAATTATTTTTGGCCAGTTGAGGAGGATATTTAGCTCTTTGCCTCATTTTTCATCTGTTCTTCCTGGGTCTCTAATGTGAAAGAGAGATTAAAAACTTTAAATTTTGAATATAAAATTGATATATTATGTGATAAAACAAAGCAGTTTCAAAAAACATAATCTGTTTCCATCACTGCTTCCAACTCTCATCTACTCAAAGAATTGCTCCATTTCATTCACCCATTTTATAAGTCCCTCTGTAGCAGTTTTTCCACCACATACTATACTCAGTTCAAAACCATAAAATCTGTAACAATCACAGTTCTATAAATTTGATAAGATAGTTTCACTTTGCAATTGCAGTGATATTAAGAAACGTTATTATTTTTAAAGGCTTTCTAGGCACATTCAAAGTCTCTGGCTTTGTTTATATTTTCCCCCGCTTTCTTTTTGTTTTGTTTTGTTTGTTTGTCTTGTCAGTGTTCTTTTCGGCGATTATAGGCATAAGACAGCAGAGGAAGAAGACTCTCTTTCCAGAGAAAGTGGAAGAATTCAGAGAGAATATTGTCAGGTATGATGATGAAGGAGGTGGTGAGGAGGACACAGAAGCTTTTGACATTTCAGCACTGAGGACACGCACTGTCTTGAGAACACACAAACCTCGAAAGAAAATCACCACAGAAATCCACAGTCTCTACAGACAGTCTCTGCAGGTTGGTCCTGATAGTGCTATTTTCAGGCAATTCATTTCAGAAAAGCTTGAAGAAGCCAATACAGACCCTAGTGCTCCTCCATATGACTCACTTCAGACATATGCATTTGAGGGCACTGGCTCTTTAGCAGGATCTCTCAGCTCCTTAGGCTCAAATATGTCAGATGCGGATCAAAATTATGACTACCTTGTAGGCTGGGGACCTCACTTTAAACAGCTTGCAGGCATGTATGCTTCCCAAAGGAGTACTAGAGATTAGTTATTGTTTGATCACTTGTTTTTTTTCCATAAGTTCTCAGCAACCAAAATCAACTCAGTTTTTAAAAAGGAGGTCATACCACATTCAAGCACAAAAATAAAGATCGAAATCTTGGATGTGGTGATTTTCTGAAAAATCATACCTATCATTATTTGAGAGGATGGGCATTCTCCATTTGAAAAAGAAAAAAAAAAAAGAAAAAAAAGAAAAAAAAAAATTAGAGTAAACTAAGATTGTGCTGCTTTGGATATCAAGATCCCCATACTGGGCACAGAAAACCTGGGTCTTGCAAGTACAGAAGAAGGAATATAAGCCATAAATTGTTATTGTAAATATTCTGTCATCCACAAGCTTTAAACTATTTCCAAAGTTGACTTTTGCTCTCACTGTTGAATATATTCATAAAACAAAGTTAAATATTCATATTTGTATAATGCTTCATTATATAAAAACACTTGTGTGACAAAGTAGAATACAATTGTCAGAAGTACTTAATAATCTATTTATTGTTTGTAAGATGATAAAATTAAAATAAATCTTCTTTCCTATAAACGTAAAAATAAATACCTGTTACAACACCAGCATACTAATATCTATAATGGAGCTATTGGGAAATACATAAAACTAATACTTATTTTAGCAAATAAGATAGGAAAAAAAAAAGAAATTAATTCAAGTTAGAATCAATATTCAACATAAATACTGTAGTCCACCATGTTATATTACTGTACTTATAACAAAATATTATCAAAGCATAAGTATTTATCTTTAAGAGTTTAAATATGACTGTTATACCAGCATAGAGCTATTTTTATTTTTTTTTATTATGGAATACAATATTATCAGAAGTAATCAATTTTGGCATAACACTATCATGGATCTTTAAATTTCTAAGCTGATGGTTATAAAACTTTGTGTATAACATTGGATAATAGGATAGAAAAATGTTCTAATGTTGATTCATTTCTTCTGAAAATGATCCTGTATCATTCTATTAGACTCAAATAAAACTTCAAAATTAATCTCCCACTGTGTTTTTTGCAAATAGTCTACAGTCAATACAAAGATATCTCAGACGATTTCTATGCTCTTACATATATAGCTACTCAGCAACAGTTTTGGATCTAAGTGTCATCAAATAATCAAATATAATCAAAACGTTCTGTCTGGAAAAAGGGACCCACTTGTTTTTTATTTATTTCTCTTCCATTAGTTGCTTACTTTACAGATTTTCAATCAATGTTTTCCTTCTTGCTCAGGATGGAAAAGACCTTAAAGATCATTAAGTCCAACAATAATCTAACCATACTACCCTAATTCTAGCAACCCTCTGCTAAATCATGTCCCTGAGCACCACATTCAAATGGTTTTTAAACACATTCAGGGATGGTGACTTAGTCACCTTCCTAGGGAGTCTATTCCAGTGCTTAACAGTCCTTTCTGTAAAGACATTTTTCCTGACGTCCAACCTAAACCTACCGCTGTATTGATGATTCTAATACTTGTGTTCAGCTCTCAAGTTGCAATTTTGAGTGTGTTCTTTTTTATATATATATACATATAATATTGTGCATATTAATTATTTGATCCAAGCAGCAAAGAGAAAGAGAGTGCCCTTATTGTTTGGAGATAGTGAGATCTACGGTTTTAGTATTAGGTTTATAGATTTACACAGATTTTACCCTAAAAAATCCACAGATAGCCACATTGGCCTTACTAGAATTCCTCATACTTTCATGTTGTATTTAGTACAAATAGGATAAAAATGCCTGATCCTTTCTCAATCGAAATAGTTTCTCTGTTTAGATGAGGAAGTAACTTTGAGTACCTAATCATGCTTTGCCTGACATTATGATTTCTTCTGTTGACTGTAATGAACTGTAATGATAGATAATTTTTGTAAACAATGTATACTGTTGTCAAATCCAGAGAGTTCTTTATGAAAGACAACGATGACCTACAATAGCTCTCAAATAATTTTTTTTTACCCATTATCCAAAAAAGTCCTAAAATCACATCTGTACAACAGGGAAACGGTGTTTATCTCTGAAGTAAGAAAATATTCTTAGTTGTTACTGGGCCGCATTTTGTTAGGTTCCTGATATTCTAAGTCAAACCTGTTGATTTCTTTCCACTTGTGAGAAATGAATCATTGGATTGACTATGTAACTTCATATTCCATTTGATAATTTGTACTTAATTTAGCTGAAAAAAAAAAAAAGATCTGCAGAAAAGTTTTATAGAAGTATCTGATTACCTAAGGGAAATGAAAAATTTGAGAGATTCCAACAATTACTAGTATGAAATTAATAAAGGAGAAGTTATAAACTGGAGTATTTGATGAGATCTGGCAAACTGTGTAATGATGTTCTTAAGGGAATCTTCCATTACCTTTTAAAATTCACTAGTAACTAAGATTAGCCATGCTGTGGGCTGAAGAGTGAAAATGTAGTAACAAAAGATAAATATATATTCAGTGTTTTTGACCTGCCCGAGTGACTATAAAGAAGTGTTATCTAAGTGTTATCTGGTCAAAGGAGAAGATCATGTCTTCTGTACAAATACTCTGGAGAAATTTTCTGTGTGTTTGTTTGTTTATTTGTTTTTGTTTTGTTTTGTATTCTGTAACAGGTTAAGAACTGGTGAAATACATGACTAAAGATAATTTTCCTTTTTTTCAGTCCTCATTCAGAAGAATATAATTATGTGTTATTAGTTTTATTATTTAAAGGAAATGAAATCTATGCATACTTTAATAAATAATGTTCAACTCTTTGAAGGTAAGAAAAAAAAATCGCTTGATATCAGATTGCAGTTTAATACTTATTATTGTGACTGTAGAGGGAGGGGTTTGTTTATTGGTTCATCCAAAATAAAATGGCTTCATTTAATTTTCATTTTTTTAAATCAGGATGGAGGGTTTTTTTTAACTATAACATTGAAATCTCTCCTGATTGCTACACAAGACAATCTCAGTCTTTAGTTCTCGTAATTTTTTTTATAGTGTTTTCTCACAGACACTGTCATTACATTTCTTGCTTTGCTTTGAAAATTAACATTGGAATTGTGGTTAACACTCATTCTTAACTTTAGGGGGCAAGGGAGTAGCCCTATCTGATGAGAGTAAAATATTTTTTATAAGAGAGTGTGAATTTTATGTTTGAAGTCAGATATAATATATGCTCTCTTAGGAGCAGAAGTTGGAGATTATGTGATTATACATGTTGGCAAAGGATAAATTTATCCTTGATCCAGAATACAAACAAACATAAAAGAAATTATAAAAGAATGTCAGTAGCTACTTACAATGATTTCTCTACCAGAAATTTATGAAGTAAAATAAAATAGGTAAATATTTTGAAAAAGTTGATGCATTTTGTAACAGTAACTTTACTCTTAAAAAAATATATCTTCATATATGTTTCTAAATCAGCCCTATGTCTCATACAGAGTCTAAAGGACAGTAAGCTACAGATAGGATACAATATATGTAAAGACAGATTACTTAGATAAGTATGAAACACTTTACCCACGGCAGATGGATTGCAACAATGGGCAAAAATATGCATGAGACTCAAGAAATGGCACTGAAAGCAAATATTAACAAATATGGTTGGGAACCAGCACAACTTCACAGATCTCTCCAACAGCAGAGACCGGAACAGGGTATCAATGTCTAATAGTGCCCAGACAGATTAATTGTGATTTAGAATGTGTTTTAATAACATTGAAGTTTACAATTTGATTAGCATTCCATATGTAGGGATTCAAGTAACATTGGTTTATAGAGAAACAATATTTACACACATATACCTGACAAAAAAAAAAAAGAAAAAGATTAAAACATAGAAGTATGTAAATCTATGCACAGATATATGAAGTACCACTTCTGACATTGTTATGAGTAAATTCATTTCTGCCATTATAAATTCCGCAGCAAATTATTGATTTCACAAAGGATATCATAAACAGTTTTGGTAGCCTGTGAGCTGCAGTACTGATTCTGTATGTTAGCCTTACAAATGTCATAGAAAAAACACATATAATGAGGATGCCTGAGATAAAGGCAAGAACTAGATGGTTTTGAAGAATGAAGAATAGAAAATAGATACAAATAGATGGCACAAAATACTTGATCATCTACTTTAGTAATAGCTATTAAAAAATATCAGTTTTATCCCGGGCATTTATCTGGATTAATTAAGCAAGACAAAGGATATCTTAGCTCCTAAACTTACAGTGAACAGCCTAAAAGATGCAAATTAAAAAATATATAAAATATAAAATATATACCAAAGCTGTAATAAAAAATAAAATAGGCAAAAGAAAGTGCAGACCATGAAATTATATTAAGATTGATTATCCAATGTTTCAAGTATTTGACATTTAATTCTTGTCTTTTGTCTGAGTGACCAATTACACTAATATTACCCTGACACAGAAACAGATAACCAAAGTAGCTCTAATATTAGTTATTGTTAAAGAGTTTTCAGAGGATAAATACTCTCTGGCAAAACCAAACATGGTGCCCAATAAAAGATAAGAGTGAAAAAAAAAAAAAAAAAAAAAAAGAGAGAGATAGAAGATACTATCCTTGAACATCTCCTTTTATAGTCTAATTCATTTCTTTTGTTACAAATGACACTATCTACATTACACTCAAATTCAAAATATCATTTCAAGTGGCTTGAGATTTATATTAATCAATGACAATTTTATGTGAATCATTAAGAATTACTGCAACTCCAGCAGTACTTCACTGAACTTCTCAAACCAGCATTTCCTCACAAAAATTTTATCCCATTATCACCATTACTGAATCTAAAAGCACCCTAGTTATCTTCTCAAAGTGTTTGCATTTACTGCATTTAATCTCACCTAACATTAATCATTTAAAAATTGCTGCAAGTTATCCATTGCCCCCCAAAATTACTGCTCATAATCTCTGTCTGAAAGTACCAGACTCATGGTATTGAATAGTTTTGACTATAGCAGAAGACTGAAAAATACTAAGGCTCAAAGTCTTCTTTTCTACCTTGTGTTCCCTTTTTTGCTGTGAACTCAGTATGCCTGTCCTGTCAACAACTCAGAAGTTTGGGGTAAGCTGGACATGCTCCAGAACTGTAAAATTATTGCAGCATCCTTATGGGAACAGCTTACGCATAGTAAATATTATACACTGAAGAACTCCTGTGAGCACATCTCTATCATATCACTAAGGACCCTAATCCATGATAAATCACTCACGAAGCTTTGCCTGCTTTCCACAATCTGATGGTGATATAAGGTTCTTGCCTTGTCTTCTTTCCTTTCTATATGGCTGGGATTATTTTTAGCAACCCAATAAATATTTTTCTTTGACAATACTGCCTGTCAGCCTTAAATGATTAATATTGCTTTATAGTATTCTCCTAAAAGCTAAATATTTCCAAGTCAGCTCCTGGTGGAGATGGCTATTTCACAGTCACATATTTCAGGAAATGCAGAGAATGAGAAAAAAAATCAAGGCCAAAAGAGGTCAAGAGATTCATGTACCTGGTCATCACCTGAGCTGGAAACAAGCAGTAAATTCTGAGATATTCCACTCAGTCCTCTGCCATATTCCCTGGACTCCATGTATTAGGTTATCTTTTGTTGTTGTTTTTTATTTTTTTTATTTTTTTAATTTTTTTATTTTGTTGTTGTTGTTTTGTTTTTCAGCTCTACTTCTGCTTCTTTTTGGTGTATATGAATAATAATTTAAATAAAATGCTCTGAACACTTGAGTTCACTTGTTCTGTTTTTGTAGATGACTTGGAATAGTTTTTTTGTATTTGACCTCTAAGAAACAAGGGGAAATTTAATGCAACTGCTATTTTTTTGTTTATTTAAGCTTTTTTTTTTTTTTTTTTTTTTTCCCCAGAAGTATGTGTAAGTACATGAATAGCTTAAAGACAAAAAAGTTAGGGCATCATTCAGTAAAACAGATCTTGAACATGATAAGTAAGCATTTTCTTGTCCTCTCGATTATGTATAACTTACCCAGTTCTACATTTTCCCTGTTGTGCTGTAAAAAGAATAGAAAGCCTTAGTATATGGAGGTGAGTCCTCTTTCGTATAGGTACTTTGGAAACAGCAATCCATAACTAAGATTCCACAGCTAATCGTGGAAAAACAAAAATGAATGAGAGAGTTTAAATATTCACAAAATTCTCCATTGACAACTGTCAAACAAAACAAAAAGAAAACCCAACAACACAAAAGAAAAAATAAAAAATCAGAAAAATAAAAAACAAAAAAACAAACAAACAAAAAATTATCACAAGCAATACTTAGTTTATTTGGTTTGTGTTATTTTTCCATTACCATTAGAGAAAAATTTAATTAGGATCTGATAGTTATAGAGAAAATATTCTAAAAATGATCCAGAAAGTGAATGTTTCTGCTATGAATTTACAGTTTCTTTTTCAATAGCAGAAATCAGAGAAAAGTATTCCGGTTTAGTTCCTTCTTGTTTGCTTTTTTACTGTTCAGGAAGAGAATTTTGTGACATGAATCATTGTGGGAACAGTGCAAATGCACCTGTTATAGCAGGCCACTGTGCAGTCCCATATCATCCCTTGGGGTTGAAGCAGATATCACAGAATCACAGAATTGTAGGGGTTGGAAGGGACCTCCAGAGATCGAGTCCAACCCCCCTGCCAAAGCAGGTTCCCTACAGCAGGTCACACAGGTAGGCATCCAGGCAGGTCTTGAACATCTCCAGAGAAGGAGACTCCACCACCTCCCTGGGCAGCCTGTTCCAGTGCTCCATCACCCTCACTGTAAAGAAGTTCTTGTGCACATTTATGCGGAACTTCCTATGCTGCAGTTTCCAGCCGTTTCCCCTTGTCCTGTCTCCACTCACCACTGAAAAGAGTCTGGCCTCACCATTCTGCCCCCCACACCTTAGATATTTATAGACCTGGATCAGGTCCCCTCTCAGTCTTCCTTTCTCAAGGCTGAACAGACCCAGTTCACTCAGCCTTTCCTCATAGGAGAGATGCTCCAGGCCCTTCACCATCTTCATGGACCTCCGCTGGACTCTTTCCAAGAGATCCAATGTTTGGAAGATCCAATATTTGGATGTAATTAATAATGTTGCTGTCACGGATGAGAACCAAGTAACAGTTTAAATGAATAGGAATAATACTTTTAATACTTTTGCACATTGAGAAGTCCATTCCATCAGTACTTTCTGATTTTCCCTTGCAGTATCTAGGAAAAAAATCTTCTGTTTTGGAAAGTGTCTTGTGGAATTCTCAATTTTAGGTTTACTCCAGAGGGCACGCAGCGCAAGTTTAACTTTCCAGATTTCTTTTCCTTACTGAACTACCAGACTGTAGGATTCTGACAGCTGTGTACTTTTTGGTCTTAGCATTTTTCAGCAGGTAGAAATGCCACTGTAAAATTCATTTGAAACACAATCTGAAATAGATTTTTACCAAGATTTATACAACTTAAGCTCTAATAAAGGAAGAATTTTAATCTTTATTCTCCCTTTTTAAATTTAATTTGTAATAATTTTAACAATTTTTCAGTTGAATTATGACAGTTTTTTGTTGGTGGTGGTGTTTTTTTTTTTATTTCTAAGAGCAAATTTTAAGGAAAATATAGTCAAACGTTTATACAAAATTGCACAGAAAAAATAAAAATAAAAAATTTAAAGGGACAGAAATCCTATTGACTCTCACAGGAAGCTCCTCAACTACCCCAACACCTGTTCTGACACAGTAGGCTACAAAAGCAATCTGTATTTCTGGCATGTCAGGTGGCAAATCATTGATGTACAAGTTGAATGAATCAGTAACAGAGATACTGTGCCAAATAAGGTATTTATTAATAGGGAAGAGTTACTCAGAGTCCTGCTGATTCATGGAAACCATTTTAATGTCATCATTTAAGGACTCAAAGTTTCTGGGCAAATGAGTCAAGCAAGAGGCAGAGTAAAGATCTTGAACTGCAGGAGAGTAGATCTCTGTTTATTCAGTACACTGGTAAGTGTTACATGATGGGATATTTCTCTTGAAGAGAAATGAAGTCTATGAAGACTAAAGGGGTCCTGAAGAGCTGGCTGATCAAGGATAGCCTCATAAACAAAACTGAAGATCAAACAAATCAGACACGGTAGAAGGCTCTGTTGGCTCAGTGGAGAACTCCTGCCACAAAAAGAACCTTGCAGAAGTTGAAAGCACAAACATGCTGTAGGAAGAATGTAAAACCACCATTCATGCGTACCTAAATGAAATTAGAAAAGAAGAATTGAAACTTGGGAAGGATGTTAAAGTCAACAAGAATGCCTTTTGTAGCACACTGATTACAAAAGTAAAAAAGTTAAAATGTGGGTTCACTGAAGAATGAGAAGTCAGTGTTGAGGGACATACATAAGACCAATTTGCCTAAAGCCTTCTTCATAGGCAAGATCAGCTGTCAGGCTTCCTAATAAACTGGATTTAGTGGCAGATTTTGGAAAGAGAGACATCTATTTCCCTCTAAGAAGATAAAGATCATTGTGGTAAACTACACTCTGTGTCAAAAACTGGGTGGATCACAGTACTCAATGAGTTATTACACACTATTCATGAGTATCAACTCTATTGGTGTTCCTTAGTAATCGTTACTGAGCCTCACATTACTTATCATCTTCATCAGTGCCCTGGAAAAGGTACAGAGTGGACCTTCAGAAAGAGGAAAACAGCAAAATGAGAAGAACAGTCAGTATGTTAAGGGGAAGGAATGCCTTCAAAAGGAGCCTGACAAAGCTAGGGGTACTGGCTAACGTACAACTGAGCTTCTGCATTATGTTGAAATAGTAGGGAAATTTTGCTGTAAGACTGTAGGTGACTTACTCTGATAATATCACTTACTCATATGAACAGTAGAATGACATAAAGATTAAAATAGAACAAAACAGCAAAACAAAACAGCAGAGGTATCCAAATATCACTGGCAAATTTGTAGATATCTTCAAATATCTCCAAATTTCAAAAACTGAGAGTAGAGTTTCTCTTGCTAATATGATTTTCAGACATCTCTTTTGCTTACCTAACTATAAAAGAAAAGTAATGCCTTAGACAATTTCGTGATAATATTTGCCAAATAGTTACATCCAGAAATATTCTAGTTTGGAGAAAGAACAGGTAAACAATAAATAACGTAACCATCTGTTTATCTAGAAAGCTGTTAGTACATAGATGAGCTCAAAGTATAAGCTTTCTGTTTGTTTTTTGGTGATTTAGGAAGTGCAAACTTTTTTTTTTTTTTTTTTTTTTTTTGCCAATAACATAGTGTGTGTATGTAGACAGATAAAGTATACAAACTTTTTTCACAGATAAAAAATGTCATTGTAAAACCAACAACTCTAGCATATTATTAATTTTTTTTTGTCACAGTTAGAATCAATAAAACATATGTAAATTTCTTTACTTGCTGGGAATTTAATATTTCCAGCCATTTTTCAGAAATTGGTATACCTTACAAAAAGTTAGATTGTATCCAACTATATCTGAAGGGCTTTTTGTGCTCTTACTTCTTAACACTGCATCCCTTATTAGCTATTTAAGGGGAAACATTAAAACCTGTATGTTAGAGAGGAATGTAGAAAGAGATGAAAGAAACAAGGAGGTATGTATGCAACTTAAAACCAAAACTAGAAACTGTAATAAGCCATTTTTGAGGGCAAAAAGTAAAAATAAACAAGTAAAGAACCATTTACAGATCTGAAAAACACAATCAAAGGCAAGCTTTGGAGATGAATTTGAGACACAAACATCAATTTTCTTTTGACTGTGACTGTTTTGAAATGATACTACACCCCTGACTTCATATTCCTGATCTAAATGTGTATGTTTGGTGGCCCTGCCAGGCAGGGGGGTTGGATCTACATGATCCTTGAGGTCCCTTCCAACCCGGGTGATTCTGTGATTCTGTGATTCTGTGATCTTCAGGTTTTTTTTAAAGCTAATCTTTGAGCAGTGACATATTCCAGGCAGAAGTTCATCTAGATTTGACATTATTTTTGACATTATAGCTTACAAAAACTTTCATCTTTTGGTCTTAGATGTTCTCTTTTTTTTTTTTTCTTTCTTTTTTTTTTTGAGTCATATATGAATCTTCATTAAAAAGCTAATAATCCAGTTTGCAACACATATTCTAAATGCTTGTTCTAAATGGCATAATCTGAAATTTATTTGCTGTCCCAATGCATTCTTAGCCTTATTATATGCAAAAAAATATAAACTAATAATAATGGTAATAAGCTGTCTAATGATTTTCTTAGAAAGTATTTATCTTTTTAGTGAGATAGGATTGCCAGGTAGGAACAATTAATTACCTATACAACAAGGAACATATTAAGAATGTCCTTAAAATAATGTAACTGTAGGGATATTAAAATGATTTTTTAAGGAAGTATAGAGCTACTTACTGGTGGTAATGTTTTATGCAGGTTTGTTTAGATTATTGAGTGGGAATAAAAACTCACAGTATACATTTACAGTACTGGAAATTCTGAATATCTAAAAAGCATGTGGGGTCACTCGGACTATATTCATTCTTCAGTACTAAGTAGTTTTATAGACTGGTACACTACTGATATAAATCTGGAATTATCTGTCCAACCCTTTCATTCTGATGTCATTCTGCATTGCTGAGCTATCCTAAAAACTTTATCGAGAACCCTATCAGTTGGCTATTAGTTTTCTGTACCTCGCTGCATGACATCAAAAGAAAGACCTAAGGCTAACCTCTTGGCTTTTTGAACCTCTGCTCATTGTTGTCATATGGTTATTTGCAGCACTGAAATTACTCATGGACTGAACATATGTTGCAAAGTTATTGAAAAAAATCCTAATAAACTGTATCTGCTGAGTTTTTTTTGTTTTATTTTTTTTAATGTTTTTTTTTTCTTCCGAATGCAGAAAGCATTTTTTTCATCTACTGAAGTAAAGTAGTGACTTTTTATTATTTTACAGGAGACCTGAAGAGCGAGTGATTACTGAGAATTACTGCACAAGCAGCTTCCACTAAGTAGATTTTTTTTTTTTTTTTTTTTTTTTTTTAACCTTAGGATGGTTCATATGGGTTCAAGTCATAGCAAGTAAAACATAAATGTGCTACTGTAGGGTATGCTTTATATATCACAGAGCTCATTGGTGGGAAAGTCCTGATATCCAGGATTAGCTTCACACTGTGATTAACTTTTCAGTGGCAGAAGGATGGGATTTTTAATTCCAGGTTTTAATAAGTTTATGTCAGTTATCAGTTGAATGCTTTGGTTTGAAATGCACTGCTCTGACTTGAAATGTCTTTATTCTACATCTTCTTGTTTTTTTTTAGATTTTCATAAACCAATTATTTGAATATTTCCTGCCCTTTATTAAACGATTCGTGTCAAAATAAACTCACCCAAGGATTTCAACCTTCAGTATTCACAATTCATTTTCTCACCAAGTGAATTTTCTCTTGAATCACATATAACTGTTAATGTTTTGTCCAGTATTAAACAAATCAAGTCTGTTTAACACTGACATAAGTATTTTGTAAGTTGACTGTTTTAAGTACATCCAATAATACTGCAAATTGGAGAAGCGGATCTTCCATTATAAATCACTTGTTTCTCCAAGTGGTGCTCTGTTTTCTAGTTAATTGGTCATAGAAGGCTTGCTGCAACTCGAGGTCACAAATTGCAGAAAATTATGGGAGAGTAGTTGAGTACTTCAAGTCAGTCATAAAAGTACAAAAGTTAAATTCTATCTTTGAGCAGTACTCATATTGGATAGACTATAGCCTGAAAACATTCACTTAGTGAAATAAACTCCAGCTATTTTTACTCAGCACAGACCATATAAAGGCAGAATAGGGAAATGTTAATGCTATGAATGAAGAATTTTGAAATGCTGCACAAATTGAGCAATCAAAGTGAAAGCATTATTAAAAATAGAAATAAAAAATAAAAACCTAAGAGAAGAAAAAAAAAGGGATTCTTATAATAATAAATAAATTTCTAAAAAAGAGGTTATGGAATGAGCTTTCATCAGTGCAACTTCTCCACCACAGCAGCTGTCCTGAAGTGGAATTGCAGTGGTCTTTACAGAAGAGGCAGAGGCTAGATAATGGGAGCTGTAGATGAAATAATCAGGTAAGATAACCTCTTAAAGGAGGCAGAGTTTAGAAGTGGCAAGAAGTACTCAACTCATCCTCTTCGCTGGTGATGAAGTCTGATCTTACATGCAACGTCTTGCCCTCGGCAGTGCCATCAGTTTGGAAAGCAAATACAAGTTCTGCATCACTAGGGGGCACACGATAGTAACGTTACCACTCATGAAGTGACAGACTTCACGTTTATTGGAGAAGGAAAAAAAAAAAACAAAAACACTTTTTAATGTTTTGATATTTGTGCACTGTACGAAAAACATTGCTTATCTTTCCTTGTACCTAGTACATGAAAAAATATATATTTTTACTATTTCTCAGATAAAAAGTGAGATGTGGGCTTCTTTTTGCGTATTATTTTGCCCACTAAGTAGGCATACTCTAGTCTTTACGAGAGAGCAAACTTGGAAAGAAAAAGCAGAGATTATTTAGCCTTAGTAAGCTCAAGCTGTCTGAAGACCATGTGGCTTTCTTAATAAACCTCAGTGCCTACACAGTAGTTTGCCTAGTAAGCTAGACTTGATGATTGATGTGAAAAAAGCAAGTAAACAAATACAAAACAAATACAAAACAAAAGAAAAAAATGTAAGCCAACCAAACCTAATACACCAAAAGTTAGCAAGCAGGAACATTATTCCAGAATCTTAAGTGTGATGAACTTTGCCTGTACTGGTTATGTAAGGAGAATAAAAAATTCAAAAGTACTGCAAAATATTCCAAAATTCCTTGTAATTCCAGCAGTGGCTCCTACATGGTTGGCATCCTATTCCCTTAATATGTTTAACAAAATTGTACATGAAAGGTCCATTGAGTCCATCAGATTGCTTGGCTAGGATCCCAGGACAGAGAGTTGGCACCAGGTAGGACTGACAAATGTGGCTGTTCAGTATGTGATAGGATAAATCCAACCCTCACAGATGATGGGACTTTCTCATTCAGTTTCACTGAATTGAATCCTCTTTGCAGAGGTTTACATTGTGAGAAGTTTTGCAGCTGTTATATTAGCTCCATGTATATAATGTGTGTGTGTTTATACTTATAAGGAAAATCTGAGACAATGACATGACATTCAAGTTTTCTTGTATGGTGAAATACAGAATAAGGTCAGAAAAAAGCAAGTCTATGTCTATTTATGTTTCTCTCCCACTCAGCATAAGTTTTCAAACATTGGTTTAAATATTAACTTCCTCCTTTATGACTGTCTATCATCTTTATTAGCGTTGCTTTTAAAAGACAAACATTTTTGGTTTGCTATATATTATCAACCATATGTGTGAAGCAGCTGAAGCAGTTGGTATTCTTTCATTTTCTTTTTAAAAGAGATTAGATAGTTAAATTTTAAAAGTAACTTTACATTTTAAGAACAAAATATTGAAATATCAAACATTCCAAAATATAAGCAATATTCTGAATATTTCTTGTATTGCTGCTTATTTTTGTTTGTTATAAGAAACAAAATGAGACAAAAAGAAACAAAAAGAAACAAAAAGAAACAAAAAGAAACAAAAAGAAAAATGGGAGAAAAAAATCCTTGAAAACTGATTTAATTAATTCTTCAGAATAAAAACCATGCAAAACACTGCTTGTGAGACTTACACCACTTAGCCACTAATCTATACTGTCATATCAAATGTTTTATGGGAAAAGTTTCTAGGTTCACTCCAGTTCTTCATAAGCCATCATTAAGGACCTCTGTGACCTTTAATCAACATCAATTGAATGGTAAAAGAATGCATCTCTAGAGATTATTGGTTGAAATCCATTGCTCAAATAGGGCCACCTAGAGCAGACTGCCCAGGCCCACATCCAGACAGCTTTTTGGAGATCACCAAGGAGGAAATCCCACAGCCTCTGGGCAGCTTGTGCCACTGCTCCTCACTCACGCAGCACAGAAGAGAGCATAGCACATCACATGTAGTGATTTCTGGGGAAGACACATACCACTACTCCAAACATTCCCCACATTTCTCCTTTTCTCTAGCTTTTATTGCAGAACATGATGTTATTCGATATGGGTTTTTTTTTTAACTATTATTATTATCTGAGACATTCAGACAACTCAGATGGCTTTACCAGGCTTAAAATAAAATAATTTATTGCTCAATTGGAATAAAATTATGCTAAAATGGTACATAATATAAAATGTCAATACATTTAGAATTCACTTTTCTGTAGATGCTCTATTACTAATGTCATATTCCAAGTTTAACAGTATTCAGGAAAATACTACAGGATTTCAAAGAAAAAGTAATTAGCTCTAACTTGGCATTCATTGAAAGGACTTTCCAGTCACTTAAAAAGACACCGATTTCATAGACTAAGTTCCAACTTCATGTTGGCAGTAAGTCATTAGCCCTGCATTCTAAATATGAGTACCAAGGAGTGACATCACTAATTTGGAGAGAAGCTGTGTAATTTCAAGCAATTTACTTATGAATTTCAGATAATTAATTTGATGGAAGGTTTGTCAATGTTCCCTTTTCATATCAAATGCTGGCTTCTGCTAAAATTTTCCATTTTTGAGTGCTTCATCTTTGCCTATCCATCATCACGAATAATGAGTGCTTTTGCTGTTGTTACTGTTGTTATTTTGTTTCTCTGGCTTGCAACAGATAACATCTGACACTTGTAAGGAGTATAGGAGCAGTAGTTATTACTCTAAAGTTAGGCTCATTGCCTCATCTAAAATTAACATGTAATGATAAGTAGCATACCTATCTGAGGAATAAATGTCTGTGTATTATTTCCTCTTATTCCTTCTTTTATTTATTTGTTTATTTATTTATTTATTTGTTTATCTATCTATTTATTGTTTGATTAAGCAATTTCCAGGTCAAAAATATATTTTGTAAAACAAAGAAGATACATGTTATGCATCAACATAAAAAACAGCGTTGTTATTAAAAACTCTATTGAGAGCTACATGTTTACTGCATATTCTCTGGAATTTTTTAAAAGACAGAAAATAAGCATCTTGTATTTCATATATATCATGCCATACATACATACACTAAAGGGTGGGGAGGAAATCATAATACATAGCCTTCTGACTCACTTTCTTCTGAAATCCAATACAGAAATCACAGCTAAACAAATGAATGTAGGACCAACAATGCATATAGTGTCCTCAACACTACTCATCTTAATGAATATCTTAAATAGCATCTAAAATCAATGAAGGAGGCTTGCTTCAGCATCTACATTTTGCTCTCTGTTCCTTTATCATAGCTATACAAGAGCAAATTATGAAAAAGTGAAAAGACTACTTCTTTTCTACTATTAACACCTTTTCAGTGTTTTTTTATCCCTGATTTGAAAATTTCTTCCCACTGCTTCTGCTTCTTCTAGTCATAATAAGGAATTCAATTCAGAGAAGACACACAGCTTTTAAGTAAAACTGTAGCTACTACTGTTCCAAGCAATCTAGTAAAATAAATAAGATTATTCAGTACAGTTCTCTTTTACTTGTTCATCTTTTCTGAATAACTATTGCTTCCCCACATTAGGTCAGACTTTTAAAACCTGATGTTAATTCGTGAAACTAAATCTAAACTTACAGGTGTTTTTAGCGGATGCAGAATTTGTGGGTTTTGTGGGGTTTTGTTTGTTTTTGTTGTTGCCACAGTCTTATAATATGATTTAATTGAAATAATATCCTCTCTCTTTATCTCCACTTTTTTTTTTCAGTTGTCATGTTGCAATATTCAGATTGTTCACATTTGCCTTAAACATATTGCTTGCGTGATTAGATGATAAAATGAGAAAATGTTCCGTAATTCATAACATAGGCTGCTTCAGTCCTGTCCAGTAAGTTTACTTCTACCTTTCTGTTCTCTACTTTTAAAATTTTGTTCATTCTGAAATGTGATATTTCTCATAAACCTGTTTATCTTATTTGCAGCATCAGCTAATTGAGATCCATCAAATTAAACTTCATCAAAAACTTTATTTTCTTTTCAGGGAAAAGAACACTTGTATATAGACAGCTGTGATTTTTAATCCATGTTTGACATTATAGTCAATATTTTACTCTCAATTCAGTGTGCTCTTGGCAGCAGCAGAAATTGCATGATACATCTGCAGAGGTGCATTTCTGTGTTATAAATGTGTTTTTAAATGTGTTATCATATTCTTGAGTCCCACAACAGTAGCAGAACATCAATCCTTGCAATAGCAATTCATAATTTTGTCAACATAGGTTGCAGAAATAAAAGTTAAGAGAGTTCCTGATAACACATCTCAGAAATGATAGGGGAACTGGGAGGAAGACTTCTTAGCACATGTACAGAGTTACACAAGAAATGTGAGCAAAAGTTTCACTGAAACTTGCGATCTGTTTTTGTCTAGCTATCTGTAGTTCAGAGGGATAAGCATATACACATACACACATATAATCAGTCTTCCTCCATAAACTTCACAAAAACTAGGCAGTTATGCAATTTCTTCTGTTTTTACATTATATTTAATTTTCACTGACTATTTTTCCAGTTAGAAACAGTCATAAGTAATTATTTTAAAAAAATTTAGCAGGAGCTTCTGTCTTGTCTACATAAGGTTTTATTTCAGCAAAGCACCCTAGTATCAATTTCAATGGGGAAAAAGGCAAGCAAACATAAATAACTGAAGTTCAGTGATTAGTTTTTTGCTTTAAAATATATATATATATATATCAAAGTTCAGTATGCATTTACATTATTTTTCTAGAGGGTGAATGAATAAAAACTAAGAAAATCAGATGGATGTGATTTATTGGTAAAAACACTGAAATGTAAACTAAAATTATTTTTGAGTACAAGGATAGAGGCATAGTATTACTAAAAGAACTGTAACTCTTTGTCAGACACTAAAGACTAAGACCCTAAAACATTTAAAAGTGGAATTTTAAAAAATTCTGAAAAGGAGAAAAAAAAAAAAAAAAAAGAAAAAGAAAGAAATTAATACATTAGAAGAAATACTAATCTAATATTGTCAAATATTTTCAACCACTCAAGGAAGGCCCTGTGGCTGAAGCACTGCTTCTAATCTTATGTTCACTTTCTAGATTGTATTTTTCTGTGTCAGAGTGTGAAGGAGCACAGAGTTTTTATCTTTTATTTAAAATTAATGAGCAGCACGTTGCTCAACTAGGAAAGAATATCAGAAGTAAGCCTTTTCATTTAGAAAAGAAAATAGATTTGTAGGCAGATTTGATTTTCAGTTCTGGGTATTCCTGGTTTCTAAGGTAACCTTTGACAAGTATTTAAAATGTTTCTACTGAAGTTCCTGCATGTTTATGCTATAATTATATTTGCAAAATAACTAACTTTTTTTACATGCCTTAATTGAAATCTGCATGCTGATACCAAAAATTTGAGACAATAGGATATGGTTTTGAACTAATCTGAGTCTCCTGGATACATATCTTCCATTCTGTTTAGAAGTGATGAGAAGATATCATCATCTAAAAATTTTGGACATCGTTGGAATACTTTGCAATTTCAGATTAATAGCTCTCCAGTTGGACCTGGAACAAACTCATTATTGGAAGTTGCCTGCCACATTCTACAACATTGCTTTAGTCATTAGGTAAAAATATAGAGCTTTTCCCACAAACTAGGATCTGGAAAATACCTCAGGGCATTGTATCTCCAAAAACAGGCAAGCTTATCATATGAAATATGCCTAAGGCTGACTGGAGTAAAGTGTCCATCCTATGAAAATTTATAAGTTAACTAGACTTTTGCCATACTTTTGAAGACTCTCATAATACTACAGATGAAGTTGCCTGTCTCTTGTGATACAAGATGTTGTGAACCCACTTCATTTACCTGCAGACATTTGAGAGCCTGAGATTGTATGTGTTGTTGTCAGCTCAGCGGTCCATCTCTCCCACCTTCTCTCTCTACCACACTTTCCCTAAAGTGCTGCTCTTGTCAAAATCTCAGCATACAGACACTGAATTTATCAGCACCATTATTTGTAATAATATTCATAAAGGTAAATTATTGGAAAATGAACTATTTATTCTGTTCAAATGGAGCAGTCTGGCAATTAGAAAAATACAGTAAATATAAATAAATACTAAATAGTTAAATAAATATGTAGTTAAATATTTAACTACAAGCATACTTTCTCCTCCAAGTAAAATTGCAAAATATAGGTGGTTTTTTTTTATATCTTTGATTAGTAGAACAATACTCATAAGATCGATTGTACAAAGTTATGATTAAAGATATATTTTTCATTTTCAAACAACTACTAAAATTTCTATATGAAAGCAGCAAATATATCAAAAGTCCCAAGACAATATTTTGCAATCCTGTTTCTCTAAGAATCTAATGTGGAATACATATCTAAGACACTAGACTACACAGGAAGTATCTTTTTGCAAAAATAAGAAAAACGAAAGTTGAAAAGTTTGATATTGAATTAGAGATAATTAGAGAGAAGAGGATCATGCACATAATTTTTTGCAATATTCGCATGCTTAATTGCAAATTAATATTTCTTCTTAACATATGACACTGCAATAATCTGTATTATATCTTCCTTCACCTGCTGGCCATGCTCATTTTAATTCACACCAGGATGCCATAGGCCTTCTTTATCTACATCTCACCAGATCCTTTCTGACCAAGGGGAAATCTTCCTTTCTGAAGATGTTTTCTCTTACTTCCAGGTTCTGGAATTCCTGGGGGACAGTGTTAGCAGTTAAGACTGAAGCAAAGAAAACGTTCAGTAATTCTCTTTTCTCAGTATCTTCTGTTTTCATGGCACTCACCTCTGAAGACTGATATTAGGAAGAGTTAAACAAGGACAGAAATTCAGCAGTAAATTTAGAGACAGAATGAGCATTTTGAGGACATTGTAGAAAGATTTTTTTCAGATATGAAAAAAAATCCTTGAAATGACCAAGGAATTATGTTTTGTTTTTTTTTTTTGTTTTTTTTTTTTTTTAATCAAGATCTTACACTTTCAAAGTGATTTTATTTTTATTGAAGAGTTCATCTTCAAAATTCTTCTAAGATAATTAATTTTTTGGACTCCTTATAACATCATGAGTTCACCCATGAAAAAATATTAAAAAAACTCAAGTACATTTATATGCATTTATATGCTTTTGCCTTATAGTTCCAAATGAAATACTAGTTATTAATAGAACTGTGGAGAGAAAAATATCACTCTTGATTTATTGTAGCACAGGATATTAAGGCATTCCCTCATGTATATTTGGTTACTAATTTCTACTAAAGAAATTGAGAAAATCCTAATCTCCACTTGGAGAGAGTAGAAGTATTTAGGGCCTCCCAGAAGAGCAATAACAGCTGTATTTCTTATTATGGTTTCATATTAATATTTAAATTATAGGTAGCATGGGTTTTTGTTTGTTTGTTTTTCCTTAAGATAATCAAATAAGGGGAAGTATTTCCATTTTAAAAAAAGTAGAGGAAAATTCAGTAAAGAGAGGAAAAATGTTTTAAATAATGATTATGAAAAGCATTGAAAAATTACATCCATCCCAATATACTTTTTGATCAGATCACTAACAGGACATTAAAAAAAAAAAAAAATTCCACATAATTCTACAGATTTTTGCAATGAAAATCAGAGCCTGGCTACACTGTGCAGAATTACCTAAGTTCAGAAGAACTACCTTTGGAAATAAAAGCAGTGCAATAAGATCAGAAAATTAAAGTAGGGTCAGAAAATCTTTAAACTAATGGGTCTTAGTTAATATTCTATTAGTGAATATTTAAGTGATGGAAAAACATTCAGGCTTTCTGTGTACAGGTTGCCCTACCTAAAGGATTCTTTTAGTCTTGCCCTTAGTGCATAGGTGATTATCCTTGTATCCCTACTATTGAATACAAATTTAAAGCGTTAGCCTCACTCATCCTTTTCATTCAGTGCATTGTGTGGCAAACAGTCATGTTTAAATTGATCAACTGCAGTGAACAATAATCAGCCAAGACTATAACCAAGAAAGGTATAGTACAATCTGTGGGATTATTTTTATAGTAGTATTTTCCTGTGGCTAATTTAATCTCCAGCTACTTCAGTTTTTCAGCATAAGCACTAAACAATACAGGTACCTCTTATAAGTGAATACAAACAAAAAACATTATTTGCATTTTTATTAGCATAGACAGTTTGTTGTTTTGAAGTGTACACCAAATGACCACTTAGTGCTTGATGGCAATTACTTCCGAGGAAGCAGGAGATATTTTGCATGAGCTTTACCTCCCCAACTAATCAAAGTGTGCATCTTATTTACTGAATGAGGATGCATAATCAGCTGTGTCTCAGATGTTATTTTATTAATTAGATACTTTAATAAAGCTTTTGTTCATCTTCATTTATTGTGTAAATACATGGCAGAATACAAGTACAAAAAAAAAGTCTTTCCTTTTCTTACCAAGCAGATTGAAAAGTCTCATGATTTAGTTACTGCTGCTATCTGCAATATTAGCAGAAGTTGAAGGGGTACCCTGTGTGGAAGTCATACCTGGGCTCCAAATGCTAAGTATACATCCTTTCCTTAGCAGTTCTGAAAATGATCTAAAAACTACACATTCCATTTTTGTTCTTGTTGTTTTTTTTTTTTTTTACTATTTAACTTTTTTTTTTTTAAATAATGTGAATTCCTAAATGATTCATTATGAAGGAAGGTTCGCTAATGAGGAAGGTTTTCTGTACATGAGATTTCTAAGGTCAATTTGTTTACTATTTATTGTTTTTATTTTATTTTAGTAACAAGTACTCAGTTTGGACCCTTCATTTGCAGAGTCAGAAAGGAAAAGCCCTACTTCTGTTTTTGTTCTATGGGTCACCTCAGTATATTTAGATGCTTAAAGAAAAGCACAAGAATTGTGTGCAGATCCAATATATAAGGGATTTTTGATTAGGCTTCAGTGTTGGTTGGACTTCCCTGACTGATGGAGCAGGCTCTGAACTAGCTGTGGATCTTCAAGTACAGAAGTCTTCACAGATTCCTGGTGAAGAGACCCAACCATCAGTCTTGAGCAATTACTTTGTGTCTTCCTTAAGCTGCTTCAAAAAATTTTTAATAATATTTTACGGAAATGCCTAATGCAAATCAGCCTAACATAACACAGCCCAGCTTCCATAGATTTAGTACCCTGTGCTTATTTGGAAGATGTACTGAATTACATAAAACATTGAGAACATGAGTTTTAATCTTGTCCACAGTAAAGAAAGATACCAATTGTACAAAAGACTCCAATAAGTTTATAACAGTTCTTGAGATGTGAGCTTCTCTAGTCCTGATGACTGTATTATTTCTAATACAAACCAGAATGCCTTTGGTCTTCTTGCACACCTGGCCACACTTCTGGCTCATGTTCAGCCAGCTGTTGACCAATACCCCCAGATCCTTTTCCTCCTTATAGTTTTTCAGCCTCTTCTCCAAGCCTGTAGCATTGCAAGGGGCTGTGATCAAAGTGCAGGACCTCACGCTTAGTCTTATTAAAGCTCCTAGAATTGGTCTCAGCTCATTTATCCGGCCTGTCCAGATCTGCCTGTAAGGCCTTCCTGCACTCAGGCAGATCAATACATCCCCGTAGCTTGGTGTCATCTGCAAGCTTCCTGGGGATGCACTCATTCCACTCATCCTGATAATCAATAAGCATATTAAACAGGACTGGCCACAATGCTGACTTCTGTGGACCAGCTCTCATGGCTAGTCACCAGCTGGATTTAACTTCATTTACTACTGCTTTCTGGGACTGGGTATTCAGCCATTTTTTTTCCCTAGCAAAAAATACACTTATCCAAGACATTGGTTTCCAGCATATTCAAGAGAACACTGTGGGAGACAGTGTCAACGGCTTTGCAAAAGTCTAGGTAGATTACATCCACAGCCTTTTCCTCATCCACTAGATGGGTCACCTTGTCATAGAAGATCAGGTTGGTAAAGCAGGACCTGCCTTTAATGAATCCAATTTGTCTGGATCTGATACCCCAGTTATCCCACACATGCTGTGTGATCACACTCAAGATGATCTGTTCCACGATCTGCACCAGTAGAGTCTGTAGATCCCCAGAACATTCTCCTGACCCTTCTTGTAGATAAGCATCATAATGGTAAGTTTCCAGACGTCTAGGACCTCCTCAGTTGATGAGGTTAGAATGCAGCTTGGTAATCACTTTTACCTCCCTCAGTATCCCACTGATGACTCTGGCCCCATGGACTTGTGACAGTCCAAGTGTAGTAGCAGGTCACTAACTGTTTCCTCCTGAATTGTGGCAGGTTTATTCTGCTCTCCATCCCTGTATTCCAGTTCAGGAGGCTGAGTATCCTGAGGATAACTGGCCTAAATATTAAAGGAAGATGTAAAGAAGTCATTGAAAATTTCAGCCTCATTTTCAGTGATAATGTTCCCCACTGCATCTAGTAAATGAATGGAGACTCTCTTTGACCCTCCTCTTGATACTAAGATATTTTTAAAACCATTTTTAATTATCTTTAACAATGGTAGACAGATTAAAGTCTTGCTGGACTTTCACCTTTCTAGTTTTCCCTCTGCACCTCCAACCAACTTCTGCCACCTCTTGGCTTCATCCTAGTTACCTGAAGTGGTGTGGAACAAGGAACCAGAACAGTTCACTGTGTTCTTTCCCATTATGGTTTGGACTTGATGAAATATATCACTTGTTTGTTGTTATAAACATTCTAGTTAAAGGTAGTACAGAGGAGCAATGCATAGTAACCACAGAATGCCTTTTCCAAGGCTCTTCTGACTCTTTTCTATTCACACAGTTAGCATCATATCATAAAAGCACTGAAGCGCTTTTCAGTATTAAAGATAACAATTACACTGATGTTTTTTATGAATTTATTGATGCCTGCCACCAGTTGGCACAGCATCCTCTCAGCTGCTAGATATGGGCTGTGAGATTGCCAATAATTTCAGAGGGTGAGAAACCAGCAGCGTTTCAGCTCAGGGACCACCCAAGCATATGCCTCTTTGGCTAGTGCATTAGTTTATCAATTATATAATGTTATCTTAGAATGCTTCTACATGCCAATTTAATTGTTGTCAGAAGGCTGCTGTACGTGGATGCAGATGCATAGCCCTGCTATGGTTTTCAAGACAACAGACAACAATAAGATTAAGTAGAAGAAAATACCAGATATCTGTAGAAAATTTATGAGGATATGAAGCTGCTTTGAGATTCTATAATATTATCTGAGTATCTGTAGTATTATCTGAGGAAAATATACATGGTAGGACTATGTGTTCTTCAGAGTAGATATTTATCTATCAAAAATGACTTAAAGAGCATGGAAGTTATTTGTAGCCTGTTAGCCATTTTATAAAACAGCATATCCACATACGTTAAAAGAATATATTTTCCCATAAATTAAACCTCTTCATGAAAAAAAGAATAAGAACTCTTTATTTACCTGGGGAAACCACTAACGTTGTAAAAGTGTATTTTGAAAAAAAATCTGATAATCAAAATGCTGATTTCAGGTACTCTCTATAGGAGATTCTGAATTGTGAAGTTGTAGAGTTGAGAAGTTTGTATTGCCATTTTCATTTATGCATAAAGGAATTAAAAAATCTGCCAGCAAAAAAATAATGATCCAGAAAATGACATGTTAACCTTCTCAACTCAGCTGGATGGACAAATGAAGAAAGTAGGCATTTAATGCAATTGAGATATTGTCTCAGTTGGTATAAATTTGCATGGTTTTATGAAATTAACTATTACTTTCAGGATCTGAGAATCATCATCATGAAGTTAATATTATATATTGCACTCTGACTTATCTAAACTATAAGGTTACTTTTAGCAAAAAAGAAAACAAACAAACAAAAAAAAAAACATAACATGCAGAGTGATAATATAAGAAAGATCTCATATTAAGTATATTGAATAAGAAATTGGACAAACCAATAAAGGCATTTCTTAAGCCTCTCAAAACACAGATGAGATCCTTGACCCTTGATTTCTCCAGTATCTCTCCTGTTCATTATGATGGTTCAAAGCTTACTGAGAGTATTCATGAAATGATATTAGCCAGTTCCCTCAGCACTCAAGGGTGAATGATGAAATCATGGATTTATGAGCATCCAGTTTGTTTATGATTCGATTCACTTAATTTAACCTGTCTTTTAACTTTCTTTAGAATTCCTCTGTTGAAAGTTATTTGTCTCTAGTAGATTGCTCTTTAGGTAGAGATTTGACTTTGTTTCCTCTAGTTTTAGGTATTTGATCTTTCCCTAAAATTGCATATGAAAGTATTTGTTTACTCAAAACTATGGATGTAGTAAACTGTGAGACCTCTGAAGGACATCTGCTGCAAAAATGAGGAAAATAACTATTATACTTTAAGATTTCAGAATGCATTTAAAACCTAAATTAAGACGAAGAAAAGACAGCGTGACTTTAATATTTGTATTTCATGTAGCTGCAGTAATAAAATAATTAGTTAAATATAAATAACTGTTAATCAGAATTAATTTAATACTATTTTAAATCAGATTTTTATGTTCATGATAGAGACTGTCCCCACTAAAGTCAAGTGAAGTTTTGTTATCAGAGTACATGGAACTAAAATTGTATCTTTTGTCACCAAATGTTTCTGTGTTCTGTTAAGGAAGAAAGGCAATATGTACAGCAATAATAAATGTACATATCTAGAAGAAAATCTTACTTTTGTTACTAACCTTGGCAGTTTTCTGACCCATGCTATTCCTGAAATGGGACAGTTCCAGCCTTCTTAATACTCAACATATGCCTACTCTGTTGATGGTACTATTGTTTTCAAAAATGCCCTAGATATGTCATCCTCAAACAAATGCCATGAGCCCCCATTTGTTAATCTGAATTAATGAGCAGACAATGTCCAGTTAAGTTTCAAAAAAATAATAATTATATATTGTTAGGGTTGATTATATATACATATAACATGTTCTGAGGAACAAGTCCTTTATCATTAAAATTAACTATATTCTTCCTGCTTACTTAAGCATTCTTATACTTAAGCATTAAGGGTGTAAGGAGAAAATTTGGATTGAATAGGGAAAGAATCTGTTTTTCTGTGTTTTTTTTTAGTGTTTTTAGTGTAGTACTTTTGATACCAGAAGCAACACATTTTGTGATATACTTGCAGACATTTTTATTTAAAGGATTGGAAAGAATGTGATTATTTGTTACTGAGTATTGTCAAATAATAATGTAACACTACTGTTTTGAAATTTCTATAAAGCAGAAGAGCTCTTTTGAAAATAATTTAGAAATGTATATCAAGTTTCTATCTATACATCTGTGCTATTCAAACTCTGTTTCACTGTTTTCGTTCTGATAGGATATTTTTAGATATTTTTACATTTTAATTATAGAGAGTTTTAGCAAATGGGTATTTCTTCAGACATTAGAGATTTCTCTCAAAAGATTGGACATGGAGCCAAGGCCCTGAGACATTTTTGTTTAAATTACAGAGCTGTGCTGCTTAACTTCTGCTCTTGGAAAGTTATGGAGAAAGTTATGTCCTGAGGGATATTGAAAGGCAATTAAAGAACAAAGCTATTATCAGATAAAGTCAACATAGGTTCAAGAGAAAGTCCAGCTGTAGTCATTTGATCTTCTTCTATAGTAGGTCACCTGCTTGGTGGATGAATGGAAGGTGGTGGATATAACCTTTCTGTATTTCAGTAAGGTCTTGGATATTATCCCTTGTGACACACTTCTGGACAAACTGTGAGATAAATAGATTCACCCTATACGGGCTGATGAGCTGCCTTGACTGTAGAGCTTAAAGAGTTTTACTGAATGGAATGAATCTGGATGACAGTAGTGGTTTTTCCCAGAGCTCAGTTATAAAGTCAGTCCTGTTCAACTTTTTTAATCAGCGTTCATTTTCAGTTAGTTTGAAATATTTTCCCACATTTAGTTTATGAACCCATTTCAGAATTTTAACTCTTATAAGACTAGAAAAAGCTTTCTTATGAAAATGGACTCCCTTGCAATTGTAGTGCTAGCTGTATAACATTTTTTTACATTCTTCAATTCCAATTGGAGTAGATGAAGGAGGGAAGAGAAATTATGAAACAGAGATGCCCAATTGCAAAACTACAGGAATTCAATGTATTTGATCACATGAATTTCAGTGCTGTTGAGAGAACAAGTGCTGAGGTGGTATATGCTCTCATTCATAAATCTAACTCTTTAAGGTTTTTCTAAATTCTTTACAATTAATTTACTTTCTTGACCTTTACAGTATTAAACACATTTTAAATACTTAACATGAGCTTTTCTATTTTGAGAGCTTTATTTTGACACAAAGAATGAAAGTGACTATGCTAAACTTTCTTCACCAAAACATACTTCACCTGAATAAATGATATCCAAAAAAGATAAAATTATAACCTTCAAAAATTGAATTAATGTTCTTGAATACTCAACAGGGAGTCCTACTTTAAAAGGAATAAATAAAATCCCCTCTGAAGTTACAATTACATTATTTGTCCAAATCAAACAACAGATTTGAGGTATTGTACTCAGGTTGTTTAAGTTCACTAATTGCTTTGTAGTATTAAAAATGAACGTGATTATTTTTACACTTTGTTTGCTATCTGTTTGACTTGTGAGCACACTGGTATGTAATAAGTTGTCTGGCCTATGTTTAACCTAGTTATGTGTTAACTCAGATATGTGCCATCTGGAACTAGCTGAAATTCTCTTGAAAAAAATAAATATGGGTATGGAGACTACCGGTCATATCCAGGTGCAAAACATATAGAAATGGGTAAGTCTGGATTTACAATATAAAATTGTGCACAAACATTTCATTTTTACTGATCATATACTTTCTTTGACTATAAAATACTATAGCATATTTTCTATAGAAAGATATTTCCAAGATGCCTTGAAATAACATGATGCATGATGGATGGTTTAGAGTTGGTGAAAGTTTTTTAGAAAAAAATTCAGTGTAGTTATGGAATAAATGAATAGCAGTGTAATAACAATGAAAGTAGACAATGGTTGGATTCCATATCTGACAAAATTTTAACGCATGTCCAAACTAAATATTAGTTTCCTTTTTTTTCAATATTTTCTCTCTCAGTCACTTCATACTCCTTTAGACAACAGACATCATCAACTTTTCATCTCTAAGATCTCCTAGTATCACAGATATTTTTCTTGGAATGTAGGTACAGTTGGTATTTCATTATAATTTCCTAAACCCACTGAATTTGTGAGCATAAATTGTGTTTTTTTTTTGTTGAAAAAAATATATTAAATATATACTTTTAGGAGAATGTGGGCTCTGGTTCTACAAGATCTAAAACTGAGAGCAAATAGCTGCTTTGATAAAAGGCTTGCAAAAATTTTTTTGAAGAGCCACTCTTTTTCTATTGAGAGGAAGCCTATGTTTGAAATGCTTTTAGCTTTATAACTTCTGACAGAATGTCAGTAATTTATTTTCAATTATTGTTCTCTGAATCTTGTATTCATTTTATCCTCTTTAATGTTTGAATTATCATTTATTATACATCCAACAATTTCTAGCATAGTGTGTCAGAGCAAATAGTTATTCAGCTGTTGCTGCAATATTAAAAATATGTATATATTTGGGTATTTATTTATTTATTTATTTGAAGAAAAGTTTTCTTATTTGTTCATTCTGTATCTCAAATATGTATAAATGTTGAAGTTAGTTGCTTTCACGTTAAGCCTGTGAGCTGAAGGGTACCAAAAAGAGATTATTTAGAGCAAGGTTATATTTTGAACTGGAGTGATTACCTGAAAATACAGCATTATAAGTATATATGAAGAACTCTGCATAGCATGTCTAGTGGTCCATATTTTCTTACTGATATGATATAAAATCATCTGAACATTCATAGATCAACTGTAGGTGTAAAGCTCCAGTGCAAACAGCAGCCAGTTTGCTCCTTTTCGCCTACGAGGCCTCCAACCATTCAAATTCTTTTCCTTAAAAGTATGCTGCAGGGGCAGTTCATGTGTACTAGTCTAGATGACTATACATATGAAGAGATAAAGAAGTGCTACTGATCACTTACAGCTGTGTGAAATGCTACATAAATATGAATGGATCTAGACACATAACAGACTCTGGTCAAAGAATCAATTACATATTTGAGTTGTGAAACAGCTGAATTTCTGTTTCTGAGTTTTTACTCCACTGTACATTCCAGAATTGCCAATTTACTTGCTATTTATGATCTCAAAGAGAGACTGGGCGCATGCAGAGAAAGCAATTCTGATAAATATACACTTCTCAAACTGCACTGCCTTATAAGCCATCTAAGCAATTTGAAAATCAATTTGATGTTTGACAGGGAGCCAGTCTATTCCCTTCAGGATAGAAATGACATGCTGAGGCCACTTAGTGAGAGGAAAATTCTGACGATGCCATTTTGCACAAGTCAGAGTATTTGCAGTATTTTCTCAGAAAGATCATAAAATCACAGATTATATGACTCTAACCCAGAGGGCAAAGTTCAAAACATTGGCTGCAGCTTTAACAAGTACCCTCAACTGGAGAAGCTGGTTTCTAAGTAGATGATATCACTGTATTTTTTTCCCCCTTACATACATGGTAAGACTACTGACAGTTTTAGTGAAATACTCATGAGTTCTGGGATTTTTTTTATTAAACACTGCAAATGAACAAACTAGAAAATTGTAAGAAAAATATCATTATTCTGTTGGAATCACTTCCTGCATAGTTAATTTAAAATCATTTCTACTGTGGTAATTTAAAAGATTAAATATTGAGAGCAAGGCTGTTATTTATTTCCATCTGAAAAGATTAGTTTATATTAGATTCCTACTTCTCATCAAATGTTTCCAATTAGAAGATGCTGGAGTTTTTTGCTGTTGTTTTTATGGACTACTTTGAATAGCTATTTTCCATTACATCAGTGGAATTTTTCTAGATCTCAGGAATTTTATACAGTAACATTAAATTATTACTAAAAGTTATGTTAAATTTATTAACATGAAATAAGTTATAGATCAATTGTCTGAGTTCTTAGTTGAAAATTTACAGCAAATTTTTGTTGCTGTTTCAAATGGGAAAGTGCGGCAATAGCCTTGCAGTTAACAGGTACAACCACTTGGAAACAGATTTTACCAGAGATAAGAAAATTGAAAGTTTTAAAATTTATCTCAAAATTATAGATAAGATCGTGGTTGTAAAATGCCTAAAACCAGAACAGATTGATTTTACTTTCCAGAAATTTTTGATGTAAAAGTGAAGTTCTATAAATATTCTCCAAATAATGAAAATATTTTTGAGAAAAGCTTCTAACTTTTAACTTACAAACTCTGGAAAATTAATAAATTAGAAATTATCAAAGACTACATTCTTACTGAAATTAAACTTTACTGTCTGTGCCATTGCTAAGCTGGGCGAAATTAATTTATCATAATCACGCAGAGGTAACATAGGATTTCAGATGAACATTGTGAGTTATGGAACAGGAAGGTGTTTTACCAAGGCTACACTGGACGCCTGTTACAGAGGTAAGAATAAAACTGCTTTCTCATCCCATCCCTAATTCTATTTACCTTTCCATTAAGTCATCCTACTGACACAAGATATATTGCTGTAAAAACAAACAAACAAAAAAAAAAAAGAGAGAGAGAGAGAAACCACCACCAACAAAAAACAAAGAGAGAATCTTTTTGGCACCAGCTGAAAATAGAGGTGATTAGAAAATAGATACTTTTGTTTCAAGTAGATATTGCCACTTGAAATTCTGCTGATTTACTGATATATATTCTCTCCTATTCATTTCCCATAGTCTGCTGTGGCATTTAGGTAATTTATGTCTTGAGAGATGTAGCTGTTATTACACTCGGGGCTATCTAGTTGCGTTTTTCTTTATCTTTAATGCTTCTGTGCTTAGCTATGCTTACAGAACTCCTAGGAAAATATGGTCTGCTTTGTCATATGGCATAAATCTTGTGCACAAAGCCTTCTTTAAACTCTGGATACACTGCTGTTGAAAGGAAGGTAGACAACTACAATCTTCAAAGTATTTTCTTTCATCTTGACAAGTGTGGGAATTATAGTTTAGTACTGTAGTTGTACTTCAGTTAAGACTACAAGGCTGTGGCAATTGTGATAAGTAGTACTATTACAATAGCTCCTGAAATACTGATGTGCATCCAGATCACAGAAATAATTTTTAAGGAGCAAACTGATGAAATGTGAGTTACCCCATCTGTGGTGCCATTCTGCAGCTTTCAAAAAGAAAAAGAATGAAAAAAGACAACTTTTTGCTACATAAAAATAATATAGAGTGAAATGATCTGCATAATGATAAGGAGATCTTACTTGTTCTATAGCTACAGAGATTAGTTTGCACTTAAGAAGTGTTAACCAATTTTTTCTTTCACCCAGATACCAACCTGCATGCAGCTGCCTCCTCTTGCCTCTCCATAGTATACAGTAATTCACTCAAGTCAAGTATGGACCTGCTAATCAAGTTATTGCTTTGTTAAGTCTTACTGAACTAATAGCTTTCACCTTCTGGTCTTCGTGCTAATATCTTTTAAATGGATGTGTTAATTTAGGTGAAAATTAAATCATTCTGCTTGTGCAAATCAATACTATTTCTTCTGGATAGCTTCACATACAGGTAGCCCAGTGACCAGCTGCAAATAAGCAGACCTTGATATTAGAAATACCATTTCTGATTAGAAATACCATTACTGATTTTCAAAGAATTTCACACAAGGTGAGGGTCAACAGAAAGCAATCATTTAAGCATGGAGTCATTTATAAAGGAATAAATCTGTGTTCATTAGTGAAGTAGAGAACAAAAATATATGAGTAATTCTGTACAGCTCAGAAACTATTTTTTATAATAAATGCATTAATGCAAATCAATAATCTGGTTATTACCCATTTCCTTGTATTAAAAATAAACATACTGAATGTACGTACTTTAGGGAAAGTATATTTGGTATGAAGCATTCTTGACATAACAACAAAAAAGAAGTATATATAAGGTCAAATTCTGAAATAGTTTTTTTTTTGGTGCAGAACTATAGTACAAGTAGATTCCATAAAGGCAAATCTATGCAGTGGAATTTTTAAATTGCTATTTCATGAGATAATAAACAAGACTTCTTTGCAGATGTTTACACATGTAACAGGTACATAAATAATGGTGAGGTCAATAAGTCAACTTCCAATAAGAAGTACAATCTTAATCTTGCCATCAGAAGAGAACAGAAGAGAATATCAGGTGCATTAAAGACTCTTTCAGTTGTATGTCAATCAGTAGTTCTAAAAGCAATAAGCCTGCAATGGTATTAACTAGAGAAATCAAAGAAAAATCAGTGAAAACTACAGAAAAAACTGCTGATAGCAGTAATTTTAATGCTGGAATGCTTATCTTTAACCCTAAATTCAGAGTACTTACATTTTCATTTTCTTTGTTATTTTGGGGGTTTATTGATATTCATTAAGAAATTAAACCTGAAATCTTTGTGGTTAATGAGTAGATATTATTCAACAAGCATCAGAGCAATCATGTTTAGCTCCTTTTTAATAAATTTCAAAAAAAAAAATCAGCATTTAAAAGAATAGCTGTGAACATGTTCTATTACTATGATTTACTGTCAGGAAGTTGGTATATGGCTGCTAATCATCCAGAAAATTAGCAGCATAGCAGGCATTTAAACTGAGGGTCAATCATGACATGTTGCAAGTGAGAAATTGCAGTGGTAATGAATTGAAGTTTAAAAACATAGGGCTATATTGCATCTAATGATGAAAGTTTAACATCACTTTTGATCATGTTGTGGTTTGACCTCAGTGAGCAACTAAATCCCACACGACCTGGAAAGGATGGGGGAGAGAATGGGAAAGGTAGAATAGTGAGAGAGCTCATGGACTGAAATAGAGACAGTTTACTAGGTAAAGCAAAAGCTGCACATGTCAGCAAAACACAATAAGGAATTAATTCACTACTTCCCACAAGCATGCATGTGTTCAGCCACTTTCAGAAGTGCAGGGCTTATCAAATGCAACATTTTCTTAGGAAAACAAATCCCATAAGCCGAAAAAACACTCTCCTCACTTCCTCCTTCTTTACTCCCACTTTTATTGCTAAGTACAACACTGTATGGCATGGGATGTCTCTTTGGTCAGTCTGTGTCAGTTAAGTCCCCTCCCAGCTCCCCCAGTTCCTCACTAGAAGAGCAGCATAATGAGCTGAAATGTCCTCGGCTCTGTGAAAGTACTGCTCTTCAATATCTAAAGCATAGGTGTGTTATCAATGCAGTCTTCATCATAATTTCAAAGCACAGCAACACATGAGCATCTACAAAGAAAATTAATTCTATCCCAGGCAAAACCATGACACTGTAAAACCAAATATTACAGTCTAATGAGAGAGAATTAGATGGCTGTTACGGCACATAAGGAGGAGGAAGGAGATAAAGGAAGGAGATATATTTACTACCTGTTCACATTTCAGTCAATCTACCCTTCAAATAAACTGAAGTAACAAAAGGTTTTAGTGCAAGAAATTAGTCTTTTTAATCTGCCTCACACTGACCCACTTTTAGCAAGAAACAATGGGATAAATCAAAGACTACCCGCAGTATCTGCTCATTTTTACATTTTTGTTCAATAAGAATGTGTGTATATCAGCAAATGTTGTTCTTATCTTTTTGATTATATTAGTAATGCTAAGCAAAAACATAATGTGAGATTTCAAATCAGTGTAAATATAAAAGAAAATAAGGCAAGATCTGCCAAGCTGAATCACTGAGTGATAGCCTACACTAGGAAAAAAATAAATAAATAAAAAATAAAATAAAATAGAAAAAAAAATTACTCAGTGTAGACAAGACACAGCAATGAGTGAAGTTATTTGAATTTACCAGCAGGGTTTGCTGCCCTTCCAACTTGGGCAAATTCTACCAGGGATTCTACAGCTATTTCCAAAGAGAGTAAGTTGTTGGGTAAGTACGTTAGTAGAGGATTCAGGATAAGAACTGAATTTCTTTCTGTCAATAATATATCAACAATTCAAATAAAACACAAACAAGGTGAAATATGTATCAAAAATAATAATCCAACTTGATCTAAGCTTTGTCCATTTCTTATTTCATTTCATTGATTCATTCCAGCCTAATTAATTTCAATATAGAGACAGTGAACATTTTCTATAAAACAGCTGCTGCTGGAGTCCTTGATAGCTAGAAAATTCTGCACAAAATATGTGTGCCAGAAGTGCACTAAGAATTAGTGTTTGCCATGGCACATCCATCTGCTATACACAACACATGCCAGTCTCTTCAGTATTCACTGGGAATGCAGAAGGAATTAAATGCAGAATGTTACTATGACATGTCATATGATTATCACTTTCTCTCTTTTGTTTTGTTTTGTTTGTTATACATCCTATTACATTATTTCTTGATGGTGTCAGTGACTATAGACAGAGAAATTGTTCCAGGGTCCCCATTTTCTAACCACAAGTTATCAGCAGCTAACTTTGCACTCAGGTGAATTATTCATACTATCAATACTGGGATAGCAAACTTTCCAGTTTCCTGAGATAAGTACTTATGCTACTCTGGTCATAGTTTCTGGCATACAAATAACAGAATTTCAAATTTCTACAGAAATCTGGTCTTTGAAATTCTGTTATTTGCATAGAAAAACAGGACATATATGGAGCCACTAAAAATGAGACAGATTGCGTAAAATTTGCATACTGATAAAGCTCTTTGAATCTGCACGGTCCCTCTGTGAATAAGTACACAATATATAGCACCCCAGTCTGTGTGTAGGTCAGTAAAGAGACATTGAATTTGCCTAGAAAAGAACAGATTTACCAATCAACCAACTAGCCAATACTATCCTATTTGGTTTCCAGACAAAACCCACACAGGTAACATCTGAGGAACTATTTACTACTCTAAGCAGTTTTGGTTTACAAAATTATTAATATTTGAATTTTTCCTTTGTCCATTTGGGCAGATCACAACTCTCAGAAACTAGAGTAAATTAACAACAATAAATTCCAGGAAGAAGTTGCAATCACTTTTGCAGTATGGTAGGAAAGCAATACAGAGTTCAGTCATTCAGTCGTAGCATTAAGGCACAAACCTGTGTTATGAAACCACAGTGTCTCAGAAGGTGCATGGAGGAATTTGAGATGTGATCTGCTCACTCTCTCTTGAGTTCCCGTCTTTGGTGAAGTAAGTTATCAACAGAAGGCAAATAATTTGATTTTGTTCTCCTTGTCTTATTTTATTTATTCCAAGATCTCACCTTGAAAGTTTGCAGAAAGTGATGACTGTATTTTAGCTATATTTCAGTATCTCTGAGGAGCTGCATTAATTTGCCGTTTGTACTACAGTAGAAAATAACCTTGACACAGTCTGGTAGTACAGCTGTTTTCAGGGATTCCCAGCACTTCATTATGCAAATATTTGTGCAAAAGTAGTAATGCAAGTCATTCTGGTCACCAGTTTCTTTCTATTGTTTGTGTTTAATCTGATGCCAGACAGCTGTGGGCAGAGCCATGTCTTTCTTGAAGGTATGTTGGCCCCAAAATTGAGAACAAAGTTCAGTGTACACTGAACTCTCACATGAGAATATTTCTGATGCACTTCAATGAGAAACTTCAGTCTGGATGGCTTGAGTTCCTAGGCTGGCTTTTTCCTTTGTCTATTTCAGCAGGCCAAACATCTTTTTGTGAAGAAGGTATTACTAGTTAACTAATTAATTAATGCACATTATCACCCTTTCTTACATTATCTTGATTTTGATTGTACTAACATCACTTTAATTTCATTGGTATAAAGTCATGCAATATACCTACCTATCTACAGCTACTATGAACTCTAGTACTTGCCTTTCTCATCCTCCCTTCATGAAATTCCTTAAAAGATCTGTTGCCTCTGCTGTCAACGTTTGTTGTTGTTGTTGTTGTTTGCCTTTGTTTTGTTTTGTTTTCTGGAAACTAATATGATCTTAATATATATCTCTTAATATTAATTTAAAATCACTTTTTTTTTTCTTTCATTAAGAATAGGAAGCCTAAATAGATAATGTAGGAGACTTTGGTGAAACAGCAAATTTGTTAATTAAACATTTATTTCTTTCGCTATTTTGATATTTGTCACATGCTTTTTCTGTAAACTTGTACAACCACTCATGAACAGACATGCTGGATAGGCATAAAGAGCTATACTTCCAAGAGAATACAATCTGGAAAGTTTTTGTTAGTCCAGAAAACATGTTCTATTTTCTGACTGCTTTCTAACTGGCAAGCCAAATGAAATGAATGAACAGTTATAATGGATATCCTACAGTACAGTTAGTATCTGTTTCCTTGTTTATTATTTCATTACCATATGTCACTAATATTTCACATCTCTAATGAAAATATTCTGTTGTGGAAATTGGTTTTGATTTTTTTTTTTTTTTTTGCAAAGATTATACAACTATAAAAGTGAAGTAGAAATCAGCAAATATTTTTCCAATATTTTTCCAGTTACATATATATTTTTGTGACTGTATCTCACACACCCAATATTGATTTTATTTATTTTCTTTAGATTTTGTTTTTCATCTCTCAAATGTGCTGTGTTTTCTTGCTGTAAAAGGTCAGCATCTGGAAAGAGGACCCAAAGTGATTTGAACACTAAGTACATGATTTCTAAGAACCATGGCATACATTTATCTTCAACTGTTTGACATACATTATGAAACCACTTGTCTGTGACCTTTTTCATGTAACTTAAAGGCTAAAATGTACTTGTTTCCCAGTTCTCTTTCCCAATTGGCAAACTCTAATGAGGACAGAAGATAGAACAAAATGAATCCATTTTCACAAGGCATTAACAAGGAATGAGGGCTAGAACAAATGTAATCATTTAGTACAACAACTTTTCTCTTGTGATCACAGATGCTTTTAGGAGACACTAAAGAAAGCATTTCGCAAAAGCTCAGTGATTGCACTGATGTTCAAGTTCATCTAGGCACAAGGGAAAAGCCTTGCAATGAAGAACAGAAATTCTAAAATCATAAGCACTTTCTGACAGGATGACCTTCACAATCTGACAAACTATTTCAGGAGTGAGAGACTCCAAGACTGAACAGCAGAAATCATCAGAAACTACAAGGAATTGCACCTTGTCAAGGAAATGTGGCACTCTGACCTTCTGACTCATTGATCCCAACGAGTCTGGACACTCAGAGCAGTGATGAAAACCATCAGTAGCCACTCTGAATTGTAGCAGGCCAATACAACATGACAATTTGACCTTCTGATTTGGGAATTCCTACAACCTCTGCAGAGGGGATTCATATATTATAAGCAAAAGAAATGCTCAGATTTGGTTGACATTTAAAGGCAGACAGGAAGCAGGGATACAGAATTGCATTGCTCCCTTTGAGCACTTACATTTAGAAACAGAGGACCTGCTTTTTCTTATCACAGTTAACTAGAACAGTTCTTTCTCTGTTACAAAATTCATCTCTGTTATTGGAGACTAGCACCTCACATGTTCTAATCTACAAACTGTAAAATGAGCCACAGAAGAATTAACTCCTGTTAAATTTATTTAGTTCTAAATAAAACTAATATATTAGTAATATACAAATGTAATACATAAAACTCCACTCTCTACAAAGATCTTGAACCAGCAGGCACACAAAATATGGTACTTGCTCCACTAAAATTATGGACGAAAAGCAAAATCACACACACCTTAAACTTTAATAATCTTTTTTTTCAGTAAAGTTATGATTTGTTTTAGCTCTGGTCACATGCTGCATTTAAAAATGAAATTGGTAAAGATAGTAGTCATTCAAGATTGCAGTGTGAGATGAAAACATCACTGGTAACAGTACCAGGAGAGATTGGGTAGGACAACAAGCTGTAAAAGTGCCAGTAAAGTTTGACTTTGATAATATTCAGGCGTGGTATGTTATCATGTATGGAGTACTTGTAGCAGAGTGCCTAATTGTAGCTCGAATGGATACTATTCTTTTTGATTGATATCAACACATGCTGCCTGCCAACAGCTGTTCAATTTCAAAAAATCTGAGAATAAGTTCAATAGTTTACATGACCACGTCCACTGATGCCCATGCTATATGAATTAATGCAAACAGATTTGCCTATAACATACACAATTGGCAGTGTTAAATGTCAGTAGATACCAGAGGTTTTATGTCCAAAAAGACTTCTGGAGAGTAGACCCTCAAAAAACACCTAATGGAAATAAGTAATGAGATGTAGAATCTTAATTCCTGAAAAAGGAAAGGTCTTTTTACCTTTGTCCTAGGCTGAGTGAAAAATATGGCTCAAAATGTAAAAGCAATAACTGTGAACAGCCAAGAAGTAGTTCATGTACTGTGTGGAATAAGAAATAGATTAATACAGAGAGATCTTCCAAGAAGGCACCAAAACCTCATTCTTTATGGAAATGGTTTCATTGTTCAGGGAAGGGGCAGAATTTTCACAAAAAAAGAGCTAAGGAAAAAATTAATTCTACAGACACAGAGTCATTCCGTTTTATCAGTTGGTATATGGTACACAAGACACCAAAGGCTATTAGTTTCAGAAGGGCAAATATATTTTTTTTTCTGCTTAATTTCTTGTTTAAATGAATACTATGTCACAAATTTGCTGCATCTTTACATATTCTGTATTTCATAGTCATTAATTTCTATTTATCTACACTTCAAAAAAAAAAAAAAAGTAAAATTCGCTGAGAATGGGAAAAAAAAACCACACCATTGATTTACGTCATATGATCCAAATCACAAATGAATATATGATTTCAAAAGTACAAAGCTGTTTTAAAGCTAGGGAAATGTTGTATGATTTTTGAAATTTATTGACAGAAGCATAAAAGGTATTCGAGATAATTCATTCCAAAGTGAAAAATAAATCTGCAGTCACCAGGGAGTTCTGCAAAGAATAAAGGCTTCTGCATTGTTATAAACTATCTATATTCTTTTTTCTTCTTCTTTTTTTTTTTTCTTTTAATGAATAAAAAATATAAATGAGAAATTTAGCTGCAATGTAATGATAAACGGGATGTTCAAGAGGAGTTGGTAGAATTTGTTTCCTTGACCTCAGTGCTGCCTTTAGTTATTCAGTTGAATAGGGCTCCAGTGCAATGGCAAGAAACAATTGGAAAGTGCCAGAGCATTTACACTGTGTGTTATGTATATGAATTAAATAGACAATACTTATTTCTGTGGAATTTCTTATAGAATATTTTTGATTGAAAAACTTCAGCTATGTTTTTCACTAAGTGAAATTACTGGAGAAGTCTCTTGACAAGCTTCTTTTCTTTACTTTTTTTACTTTTTTCCTTTTTTTTTTTTCCCTGTACAATTTTAAATGCATTAACTATCCTCTTTTCAAGTCAGTGAAGGAAGACTAACAACTGCTAACAGAATTTCATAAACAATAAATTAGCCTTAGATTAAGCTTGCTTCCATTTTTTTTTAAGCCAGTGATAAAAACTGCATGGAGCTCACTGAGTGCTAAAATTAAATAAAAACTATCTTTCATGCTTAGTGCACAAAAAAGAGAACTGAAATGCACTTTTCAGAAAGGTTTCAGGAGAATACTGCTTGAAAATGAGACAGTTTCTTTGAAGGGCAGAATCTTATAATATGGTAAAATGTTCCGGAAGAGGGGATGTCTGAAAGTTTATTTGTGGGAAATGATATATAACCTAATAGACTAATCTGTAATGAAATGTCTTTGCTTTTAATCACTTAAAGGAGTAGAGAGTAATTCAGGTTCAAGGGGCAGCTAGTCCATTTTATAATAAGAGCTAAGCCATCTGAGGTCAGATCAGGTTGCTCAGGGATCTATCCAGAGGTTCTGGGAGCTTCCTTGAACAGAGAGTGCATAGCTTCTCTGGACTGCATGACTTTTTTCCCCCAAATAGAATAAATTAATATGATGGCCAACAGGGCAGAAAGTAAAATGTCATCCTGCTTTCTTTCCCAATCTCACCACACCACACTGTCTCCTCTTTTCTAAGGGTTTTGTGGTCAGTTTATAACAGCTCATCTCTGCAGTTCATTTCTCTTCAGCCTTTTCCCTGGCTCCAGTGCGTGTTCTCACTATGGACAGCAGACTTTCTGGAGAAAAACACTTCAACATGTATCTTGCATGACTTACAGTGAAAAGAGTTCATAGTAATCTGTGCTATCATTGGGTTGCAGGGAAATACCTATCCCCCCTTCACTAGCAAACCTCTGCTAGCTACAAAGAATACAAGGTTAGCATGCTAACGAGATCATTTGTAAGATTCAAATTGTATTTTTCTTAACCACTCAACTATTAAATAAACTATTAAGTCTAACTATTAAATACAGATTTCCCAATATCAGTAGCTGTCTTCAATTCTGCCCCCCCCTGAGCAGACCCCCCAAATATTCTAACAGAAATGTTACCTATTGTTTTTTTGCTATAGGTGTCACATTTCTACTGATGACATAAGTTTGTCTTAACTGTGTTTGAAATTATAACATCCACTGCTTTTCTCCTACCTCTCCCAGTCCATTTGCCTTCTTCAGGTTTGTAATCAAAACCAAAGAATTGAAGCTTCTGAACAAATTTATATGTAATCATTGACAAATAGATTTAATATATTAATAATATTAGTTTTAGACAAGTCCTTTAAAGTAACTAAAATTATTTTAGAATTTTTCAATCATAGCTTTTCATAACATTTTTTCTATTATTAAAAAAAAAATCTGTGTGTTGGAGAAAAAGAACATTTTCAAGACTTTTTGAAAATTTGTTTTCCTCTTTTTATCACTTCTGTTTCCTATAATTTCCCAAGCAGTAGGTTACCTTTGATTTTCTAACAGGATAAGTGGGTTATTCCACTTGTGTGAAATGTGATACAATATTGGATCCATATGCCAATATTATTTTCAAATACAGAACTATTTACACAAAATAGCAGTCTAGATTTATGTGCACCTATTTCTCTGAAGTAGAACTGTTACCAAATATTTATTTAAAAAGCAGCATAATCAAGTAATGCAGTATAATAATGCAGAATTGGATGTTGCAGATATGTAGAAGATGTATCCACTATAACCTTGGTAACTACATGTCACAGGTTAAAACTTTCATTTGGCTGGATATGCTGATCTCTTCACAGAAGGTGAAGTTACTATTTTGGTTTAAAGAAGTAGTATTGGCTTCTGTAGTAATTTTTGTTTTGTTTTGTGGTCAAGGGAACACTGCCAGAAAATCAAAGCACATAAAGAAGGATTAAAAACAAAACAAAACAAAAAAGAACAACTAATAAAATTTTGGAGCTTCTGAAGAAAACAGATCATTCACTGGGGAATTTTTCAGAAACCTGTGAAGATGAGACATACACATAAAAAGAATCCTTATTTGAAGAATAAAAATTCAATCAATTTCTAAGGACTCTTATGTACAAAACTAGTTGAATAAACCATTAATTCTTTTCAACATATGTTTTTTTTTTTTAACATATTATTTAGAGTGAGAATAATTCATATTATGTAAAAAGAAATATTGCTCTATATTGTATTATAGACAAAAATACTTGAACATCAGAAGTATAATGGTTTAGTATTCAAAAGTGGTAACATTTTAACTCATTGTTTACTTTGCAGTGGATTGAATATTTCTCAGAATGCTTGGGAATTTATTTAGCAGTGCCCTTCTGTTCCAGTTTCAGTTGGAATGGAGTTAATTTTCTTTCAAGTTGCTGGTATAGAGCTGTGTTTTTGATTTAGGATGAGAATAACGTTGATAGCACATCAATGTTTTAGTTTTGTAGAGCAGTGCAACAAAGAGCCAAGGACATTTCATCTCCTTGTGCTGTCCTGACAGCAAGATGAATTCTAGCGCTTTTCTTTTCAATTTTCTCCCCCATCCCACTGCGGGAGGAAATGAACAACTGGCTGCATGGTATTTTGCTGCCTACCGGTTTAAACCATGATGATAATTTTGATGACCAACTTGATCAGACCAAAGTTTGTTTGAGTATATATTTTTTAAATTTGTTTTTATATTCATTTAATGTTTGCTGGTCTATACAGTAGTTTATTTCTTCAATTTATTTACCCTCAGAGTTTCCTTGTTCACTCTCAAGGTTTTTTAATGTAATCTCCCTATTGCTGTTTATCAATTCTGAGGGTTGGCCTAAGGTTGTTCATGGTTTTATGAGATTATGTATAGAATATGCTCATGCTACACCAACCATGAACCTAATCTGGTTGAAGAATACCAAACAGTCATTAAAATAAGATAACTAAAAAGGACAAAAAGAGCTGAAAGTCTCCCTTTGATCTTCCACTGCTTTCTCAGAATTATACACTTAATAACTCTCTGACAGATTTTTTTTCCAATACAGAAGGCAGCTTAGAATAATCTCAATGAAATTGAGATACAATATTGCATTTCATTTTTTTAATTTTACATTTTGAAAGATTAAAAAAAAAATAAAATCAAAGCAAACAAACAAACAAGCACATTCCATATAAATAAAGCTTGCCACTCAAAATTTTAAAATGCATCCAAAACTTTATGATTTAAAAGGGAAACATTTTGGATAACTTAAGCATGTTTTAGAAACAACATTGAGAGAAAATGTGCTTATTTGTTTATCTTCTCAAATCTGTGAAAATGTGCAGAAGTACAATAAAAGAAACAGACTTCCTATCTTGAGTGAGAAAAAAATGTTGTTACTAAATTTCACATTTTTATTTATTTATTTTTAAAAATTCCTTCTCATACTATTCTCACTCTAAACCTGTCAAAAAATCATCTACAAGAAATTCCTTCACTACGGATGAATAGAACTTGTAGCAAAAAATAATCGTCTGAATCCATTCCCATATTCACCATATGATGGTTCCAGTTACAAGGTAGCTGACTTCATAAAGAAATTTCTTTTCAAGGCTAACTGTAACAGTAACTCATTTTAATCAATAGCATACCCTGGATCTACATGCAGTTTCAGCCCTTGAAAATTATGCTAGTGGGATACAATAGATATTTGGGGATACAAAATGTTTTTGTGACATTATTTTTATTCTATACTCTGATTTTATACAAGGCAAAAAGAAAATTATTTTCTCTCAAAAATCATTGCTTTACTACTTTCATTTCTGAACAAGGTTACTGTTTTTAGAATATATGAAAATACTATTTCTATCTAATATTCCAAAAATAGAATATTCTTGAATTGAACACAAAACTTGTTCTCTCTGATTACGGAGCTCTTACATCTGTCATGAATAAAAAAGAATTTACAAAGAAAGCATCCAACTCTTTGTGCTTTATGCTGCAAATCCTCTATAAGCACTGATGATAACCCTTTTATTATTATGATTATGATTAGTTTTATTACAAAAATAAAACAATGAATTAAAATTATTAAACAACGATTTTGTAAGGCTTAAATAAAATTGGACATTATTTTAAGAAAACAATATGTAATAGATTTCTGGAATTAAAACTCTAACCCTTCCACAATCTTCAATCTCATAATGGGTGTGTGTTCTTATAGAATGTGAATAAATTACAGCTGCTAAGACTTAAGGACATGCATCTGAGGACTTAAATGCACTAAATTCCAAGGCAATTCTGTACATATGTAAAACATTAAATTCTCCATTCTTTGCCTCCTGCACCACTTCTACTGCATGGATGTAATGGAAAGTAAGATGGCCTGATGCCTTTGTTATGTGAGGAGTTTACACAGGGATTTCGTATTCCCTCTCCTCACACCTCATCTCAAACTTTTAGCTCCTACACATAACTCTCTTTCAGCCTTCCCCAGATGTATTTTCATTTTCTTTTTTTTTTTTTTTTTTTTTTTTTTTTTTTTTTTTTTTTAGCAGGTTAATTATATTTTATGTCTTTTTTACAGCTTGGTTACTTTTAATCTTTTTCAGAAAGAAAATACAAAGCAATAAAGGAAATAATGTCTACTCACCAAAATGCTAATGCCTTTTGCCTAACATTCTCTCTGTCTACCAAAAAAAAAACCAAAAAAAAAAAAACAAAAAAAAAACCCACAAACAAAAAAAAAAAAACTGTAAAGAACTTCGCTCAATAGAAATATAATCAGGTATTGCTTCTTTTAGCACATTTAGGAATAGTAGTAATGTTTGAGATTTTGTATTTAAGCTTATTTTCAATAAATTTGATCTCAATTCATATATTAAACTAGCAAAATCAAAAGCAAAATCAATTTGATGATTTCCTTCAGTTTCCCTAGTACTCTCTTGTTGAGGATTTTGTGATAAAGGTAATAGAAGTACTGGTACTCTTGCCTCATAAATCAAGATTTGTCTGGAATGCTGCTTTTTACAAGACAATATGGCTTCATATGAGGCATCACTCTTTATTTTACTTACTGAAGCTTGAGAAAATAATGCTTTTCTTGAAAACTAATTCACATTGTTCACAATACATCAGACCTTGTAATAAACAAGTTGCCCTTCAAATGCTGAAAGCTTCCTCATTAAAATCTAAAATCATTTTCCTCTCTCTCTCAACCAAGACCCAACCTGAATCATAATGCTTCACTTGCTGCGGTTAATAATCCACTGATTAAAAAGTGATGTGAGACACTTATGCAATCCCCCAACACATGAATCACCTGGTTTTTGTATCTGTGTGACACATTGAGTTTGAGGGAGAAGGGGAAAGAAGAGGGTTTATCATAAATCTAAAACAATTATTTTCTACAAACAGGAAATGATTAGATGTTTCCTTGTGATCCTTCTTGTTTGAAAATTCTTGATTATTATTTGGACAAGAGAAAAGAAAAAAAAGAAAAACCTAAATAAGCCTGGCCCCCTTCAGCCCCATGTTTTCAAACCAAGTAATTATTGATAACTATCAATTTTCTGCTGCAAAATGAGTAAGTACTCTGCTTTTACTCTGCTCTTCTGTAAAAAATTAGATGTTTCTGCAATTGTCCTAAGATTTAACCACCTGGAGGCACATTTAAATGTGTGAGTGTATTTATTCCAGTGAAAATATTCACTTCAAAATTAAAGTTCTGGTCCTGCCTTTGGCATCTGGCAGCTTGAAGTCTCTCTTTTCTAAATACCACAGAGAACCATAAAGTAGGAATTCCTCAAACCACCTCACTTGAAGGAATCAATCCAGTAAGTGTCACAAGGTGACACATACCTTATGACACATACTTTATGTATTGTGGTCACACTCCAGAGACTGCCAGCTCACCTCTGAAAGATCAGTGAGAGATATATTTATAGCGGGTCCTGAAGTACCTCAATTTTAAATCTTGTGTCTTGAGTGATATTCTCCCCTTAAAAAAAAAGAACAAATTCTGTAAGGAAAATGAGCCCTACAAACCATCTTTTGTTAAAATCTTCTTTGGATATTTTTCCCTGTATAATTCCTAATGTTTTATAAGTATGTGCATTAAATGTTGACTATGCTAATAAAACCTATTGCATTTGCTCTGCTAAGGGGTGGTAACTGTGTGCATTAATCCCAGATTGATCTCTAACATTCTGAAACACTCTGAAAATTCTGGCCTTTGCTGAGAAAAAGGAATAACGAAATACAGAAAAAAAGCTGTTGACTTTGTTTCAACATGTTTTAGCTCCATTACACAAAAGATCTTGTTGTACTTTAAATTGACAAATGCTTTGTAATGCAGTGAAAATTTTGTCAGGTGTAATTATCATTCTTGAATAGGAACAAATGAGGCAATAATTACTTCAAGGGACAAGAGAACTGAACTTCAGTGAAGATAATCTTGATTTAAAAAAAAAAAAAAGGTAATAATAATCAATACATAGCTTTAGAAATTGTAATCCATACTTAAGAAATCTCAAATAGACAAAGGCTTCTATTGATTACTCACTCAGGTTATTCAGTATTACTGACTTAAAATGGTATCAAAATGAGCACTTTAATTTTGGGTTCAGAAAGAAGGGAATCCCTGTATGCTCTGAAATACAGCTGAAAAGATTCCTCTCTGGAACAGAATTAGAAGTACACATATCATGAGTTCAGCTTAATTATACCACAACTTAGTGAAGTCGGGAATGCAGACAAGACCTGTGTGGGGTATTCTGAAGTTCAAGGATTGAACCACTCAATTTACTGGAGATAATGAAATGTGTCCCACTGCAAATGCTCATATGGAGAGGATTTTTCATTGATGACAAACATATGGACTGACAAAGGGAGCAGGTGTGAAATTGACTTCGTTAAAGCACAGCTTTAAATCGAGGCTAACTTCCCTTTCATATGTCATACTTGTCACAGTTCTGACTTAATCATTCACACAGTATTTATAATCATAATAGTCATCATAATTATATTTAGTGCTTGGACAGAACTTCATGTTTTCAAAGCCTTGAACCAGTTTGTGTTTCCATCCTATTTCTGTACGTCCTTGCAATTGATGCACAGAACAAGCATCAAAACTATATGCACATCTCAGAGGCTCTGTATATTTATCATTTTGTGTGACAACGAAGAGTGAGGTAAAAGTAAGAAGAAAAACTTATAGTAGTCCCTCTTACTGTTGATCAGCTAAGATTCAGGAGCAGCAGGAGTATTTGGCCTTAAAAGTCTTCTCCTAGGAATGAACTAGAACTTACAAAACAAGTACCCAGTCATGATAGACATCTGTTACGCCAGTAGGAATGCATTTCAGTAACTTGCAGTGTATGAAAGAAAGATGTGTTCTGCATATTAAACTACTTCTATCCACTTATGTTATTAAATGTTTTGGTCAGTGAATTATAGACACTGAAAGCTGCATCCCACTCCACTGTTTCAGTAGGCAGTTCATGTGCATATCATCAGAGAAAGGTAAAAAAAAAAAAAAAATTGATTCTTTGCATATTTAAAAGTGAAATATGTTCTGTTTGCTGAGGCAAAAGGATAAAAGACATCTTCCAGAGCCATCAGATCAGCACAGACCCCATTTAGTGACTACAGCAGCTGGATATAATCCACTAAGAGATAGCCAACTGGCAGAAGGCACTATTTGAAACACAGAGAGGGCCACAGTTGCATCAGGAAGCCATGGCACAAACAGCTGACAGATCTTGTCCTTCTGTCCTACAAAGGGGACCCTATCTGCAAGGGAAGCTGGGTTAGATGATAGCCTGGAGGCTGTGCATCTTGCTTCTGACTGCACCTCTAGCAGTGGTGGGTGAGACACTGATGTTTCTGAACAGAAAAATCTGCACTGTTGCCTTTGAACTGACCCTAGGAATAGCCCTATAGGAAGGTGAGTGGCAAAGATATTTTAGCTCTGATCTTGCCTGAGGAGGCCGACCTTTGTGTACAACTTCCCCAGTGTGATTCACTCATTCCTACATAACACACTTTCCTGCTACTGTCATTGCCATGGTTCTTGGAAAGCATTAGGTATCAGAGTTAATTTTCATGTTTGTTAAATTTCTAGTGAAGGAAATATCCTCTTCCACCTGCACCATATAAAAGTGAGACCTCAGCACCTGAGCCAAGTGCAAAATGCTTCACAGCTTTGACACAGAATAAAACTGTTAAATATTAATGGAACAATCTAAGAGAGAAAAATGTCTTTCCAAATCTGAGAGACATTTTAAAAATAATAAGAACAAATAGTGCATTCCACAAGACAATTTAATAGATTTCAGCCTTTTAAAAATGAGTTAGGAAATGTCATACAGTGAAGTTTATCATCAGTCTTGATCTTACAGAACAAGCAGATTCTGTCAGAGTGTCTACATAGTGTCCACATCTCTTACAGAGGATTTTATAAAATATTAAAGGTGGTTTACACATATGATTTTCCAAAAAAAGAAAAAGTAAATATTATGTATAAAAGCTGAATGGCATTAAAAGTGCTAACTATTTTTGTTGTTTATTTTTTTCTTTTTTTCAGAAAAGCAATGAACAATGCTACCTGCCACCCATTAGAAATGCCCTTAAAACCAAATAAACAAATGAAGAAAACATAAAAATGCTTGATTTAGCCAAACTCATTAATGTTTTCTCAAATGGGAGATGCAAATTCACTTCAGTATCCCATTTATATTCATCTTTATTTAAGAACAGTCCTCAGTTACTGGAAAAAACTTCAAGAGCCATTATAGACAAGTCATCTTAAGAGATGTTAAGCCTGAGACCTTATCCTCCAGCCTCCAGTGGCTTCCTGCCCAGCTGCTGGGACCTTAGGCCTACGCACAGGCTGGGCACATGCTGTCCCTTTTGCAGTAGCAAAGCAGAGCACCTGTCCCAAGGACAGATATACAATCACAAATGGGACAATGACATGGCCAGTCAGTCACACAGAATGCCTCAGAGAAGGTTCCTTCCAATAGCATCCACACATAAGGCCCATTCACTCCTTCTTTTATGCTGGCAGAAACAGCAGGTCCCTGGTTCAGGCATATGCTCAACATCTCCAGGCTTATCAGAACACACACATTTGTGTTTAACCCAAGAACCCACATGTCTGTCTGCCCACCTGGCACTCTTCACCCATCTCAACACCTCCTGCACACACATAGTACTCACACACTCATCACTCATGCACACTTCATGCACATTCACAGCCACCCTCTTTAATAACGTTTTTGCCTCCTCTCCATTTGTGAATCTAGATAGAAGACCAAGAATCACAGACCTGCAAAGGCAAACCAGATGTTTTTTCAGTGCATTCCTCTCCTCTCTCTTCTCTAAGTTGCTCAAGCTGATCTCAGATTTTGCTCCTAGTAGCTAAATTACAATCACACACTGGTCACAAGAGTATCTTCACTTATTTTAATTGAGTATAGTAGAATCATAGAATGGTTTGGATTGGAAGGGACCTTTAAGATCATCTAGTTCCAAACCCCCTGCTTATAGGAAAGGACAGGGGAGTTAATGAGCAGTTAATGTTTCAAGTTTATTTCTTTGAAATTGTTTAATGTGCATGTGAGACAAGGGCACGTGTGGAGTGGGTGAGGGAGGAAGAGGAATGACCAAAGATCAGTTTAGTCCAGGGAATAATGAGGTCATATGAAAATACAAACGCTATTATATATTCCAGTATATTCATATGATACTCAAAATAGCGTTTCTCATTATAATATTTCAAAATAGAAACATAATAAAGAAGCAAAGGGCAACATAATAAAGAAGCAAAGACCCTGAAATATTGAGTTAAACCAACCACAGAAAAATCAAATCACTTGAAGGTCTTGAGGTAACTTGCATCTCTAATATACTGCATGTGCAAAAATACACTATGTCTCTGGAGTTTCCTCCCACTTCAGTATGATTCTACTATTGTGATTTATTTGTTTTTCCTTAATAGTTCTCTAGGCAATGATACCAGTGGTATATTTTTTCTCAGATAACTGAATTCACTTTAAATTTTACCTTCAGAGGTCCTTGAGGAATCCCATGAATATATAAAAAGAAGACTCCTGGGAAAAAAACGCTGCAGTCTAAAAAGTGATACAGTTTTCCCGGGCAGATTTCATTTATGTAAATCAGAAAAGTCCAGTTGAAATCAGTTTCATCAGCCAAGTTTTGTTTTCTTCCTGTTATTTTTTCTTTTTTTTTCTTTTTTTTTCTCTCTGAAATTGGGCTACAAATGAAATCCATTTCTGAGATTTTGTTTATGCCACCTTCCATAGTGTCTTATGGATCTTTTATATAAACAAGAAAAGCAACAACATTGGAGGAAGTAAAAAATTCCCTCCCTCCCCCCAAGTCTAACACATTCGAATTTATTTCAAAACTGTATTTCATTCTCTGGTCTTATCAGATGAACAGGGAAATGAGCTGAAATTGATTAAGGCCATCTCAGAACAAAGGTCAGCTCAGAATTTTTCTGCTAATAAAATTTGCCAATAAGAATTGTACCACAGTTAAACCTTACTGCCTTACTGTCTTCAAAAACAAAAACAAAAACAAAAACAAAACAAAACAAAAAACAAAACAAAACAAAAAAAAACTGTGAAAAGAATATTTTTGTGCTGAATAGACAGAATCCTCTGTAGCAGCTAGAAGGACATCTGAAGGGAATATACATACAAATCTGTTTGGATAAAAAAATGAAAGAGTTCTTTTCTAAATTTAGTTTTTCTTTTAGAAACCAAATAACAATGTCCTCTAGTGCAAATAAAGAAATAAGTAAAACCCCTTCCAGACTTTACGTGACTGGGCATGCTTTTTTGTCTTATACAATACTACATGTTCACAACCAGCTATTACTTTTTTTTTTTTTCTTTTTGGTTTGGTTGTTTTCCTGAGGAAAAATATAAAGTTTTCTTTCTGATGTTTCACTGGTATCCATTCTTAAGGATTGCATAAGAACAACTAGGAGGTCTGAGATAGAACTTCTTGAAATCAGTGGAAAAATTACAATTGTTGTAAACTTTGCGTTATGTCCTAAGGTAGAATGAATCGCTGAACAATCTGGTAATTTCTATCCTTTTGTACAATTGAAAACTTTCTGAGCCCTTAGTTCTCAAATGTCCCTAATCTGGAGCAATATTTTATGAGTTTCAATATATCTTAAAACAGACACAGCCTGGTAAGGAGGACATCTCCACTAAAAACATCAAGATGCTACTGATTTAAAATTTGCCTTTACCTGCAGTAAGTTTAGATAATAATAAGGAAACTTTTAATTAATTTCTTGTCTTTCGTCACATAATAGTAATCTGTTAATACAATTGGTATCCATTACCCAACTCTTTTTGCAAGGAAGTCCTGTGCACATTACTTTTGATTTGTAGTTTCTTACAAGGAGTGGCTCAGGGAACAGGGATTTTTTAGTACAGAGAGGAGGAGGATCAGGGGGAGACCTTATTGCTCTCTGCAGTCACTGAAAGGAGGTTGTAGTGAGGTGGGGGTTGGCCTCTTATCCTGTATAACCAATGACAGCACTAGAGGGAATGGCTTCAAGTTGCACCACAGGATATTTAGGTTGGACATTAGGAAAAATATTTTCTCTGAAAGAGTGGTGAGGCAGTGGAACAGGCTGTCCAGGTAAGTGATGGAGTCACTGTCTCTGGAGGTATTCAAGAAATGTTTAGATGTTATACTAAAGACACAGTTTAGTGGGAAAATATTAATGGGAAGTGGATGGTTGGTCTAGATGATTTTGGACATCTTTTCCAACCTTGATGATTCTATGACTACGATTCTAAGTTTCTTTTTATGGACCAGGATTAAGGGAACCATGCTGCAAAAATTTAAAGTCTCTGTCTGAGCTCACATTTTCTCTGTGTTCTCTGGAGCTCAACTTGTGTAAGCAATTTTTTTTTCTGTTGGCTTCCCTTCCAGACCTTGTAACAGTAAAAACATCAGATATTTAAAAAATATGAATGATTTTTTTCATTTTTTTTTCAGTCCATGGCTGTTCTATATTCCTGGTTTCTCTTCATCAAAAAGCTCAGAAATAAAACTCAAACTATCCTTTGTTATTAGTGTACAGTGTTACAGATGAAAATAAGAATGAGAGCAAGTATGCTGAGAAGTCGATCATGTGAGGGACTAAGAAACAAAGAAGTATGTAGAAAGAATTCTAATTTTCTGTCTTCTCTCCCTTCTCACAAACATACCTTTCTTTAGTACGCTTACTTTTATAAGGGCCACAGTCGTCTATAGGTTAGCTTAAGTTGCAGCATCACTGAGGTATTTACTCAGCACAGAAAGGATTCAATGAAGTGAAGCTGTGTCTATTGTACAAACCGTCTTGCGTTGGAGTGAATATTACTCCTGTACACTGGTCTGACTTCACACGTTAAACCCATGTGAGAGTTGCAGCAAAGGAGAAGCAGTGCAATAGACTCTCCACTGTACCTCAAAGTAGTCTTAGAGGTGCATAAGATGATATCAGAGTAGTAAGCTTTTATGAAATCCTCCCTCCTACTGAGGAGTTGTATCAAAGCCTCCTGTACCACTAAGGGTGAAATCAGAGACATAAGTATTCACTCTGATTCTAAACTCCCTATACAGGAATTCATCTCCTTATAACACACTATGGCTCTAAAATTCTATCCACAAAGGTAACAGTTGTGGCAGAATGTATAAAGAACTATTCTGCTCTTTTCCTTATCTCAGGCAGAAACCTGTATCAGGGTCAGGGGTTTTGTGAGCTGAACATGTTCTTGACAGCACTAAAGATCAGCACTAAAGATTCTCCTTCCACAGGGAGAGTAATTCACAATCAGGCAGCTGCAGACAGATACATTACAGATTATTGACATATGGTGCTACCACTGAAAGCCATTTCTTGGACCCATAAATTAGTCTTTAGTGATTAAGGGAAAACCCTTTAACAAAAACAAACAATTAAAAAAACCTATGCCAATACCAAACAAATCAAAACTTACTTACACATAAATTAATTCTATTTTATTTTAAAAATATTAATTTTCATAACTTGACATACATATTTCACTTAATATTTCTGTATGTGTCTACATCTGTATGTCTCTCTCTCTCTATAGATAGATATATAACTATATACTATATAACTATAGATATATAATACTCTTAAAATTTCTGTATGTGTCTATAATTTAATTATGACTGAATTTATGATACCTGATGTTCTGTGCAGTACTCCCAGACCATGAGCCTTCCTATAAGGGGCCTTATTCATGTATTCTCTACCTTTCACATTTCTCAGGCTTATTACAGTGTCTGGCAATCTGATCTTAACCAGTGATCTGATGTGAAGTCAGAAAGAACTCACAGCTGTTTTCTTTTGTTTGTTTCATTCCTAGAATCATAGAATTATATGGCTTGGGTTGGAAGAGACCTCAAAATCATCAAGCCCTATGCCATTCCACATTTTCACTGGAAACCTTGGCACACAAAAAACACATACCGTAATGAAATATATTAATAAGGCAAAGATGCTCAATGCAGACAACATGGAAATATCATACTGAAATGACTGCAAGACAATATGACGTAATGCAAAATCAAATGAATGGAGATAGAACCAAGTGATCCCTATACTTCACATGCTCGTACAAATTCCTTTAAATGTTATAAGGCTTATTTGTTAAATGATCAGATGTCACGGA
>NW_024962263.1:38447513-38483950 GCF_019238085.1 Lagopus leucura
GGGCAGTGACACTTTAATGCCCTGTACACTACATGATGTTTTGATGTGGAATACCGAAACCCAAAATAAAAACAAACAAACAAAAAAACAAAAAACATAGAACCATGACATCAGATGAACAGGAAAGCATCTTAACTAGGGTCTTATAATATCTATTAGAAGAAACTGAGTAATTTTTCTAAGTCCAGTTCAGAAGAACTTTTCTCTTAAAGATAGAGAAAGGATTTTTGGCATGGTTTCAATTTTTTCTCATGATAAGTTAGAAAAGTAATTTATACTTTGGAGCCACAATAATGCCCTTGCCTGTACAATCACGAGAAGCATAAGCTTCCAAATCCACATCCCCCTTTTATTTTTCAGCACTGATAATATTCTTTGCAGGTCATTCAAACTGAACCGAGCAGCTGAGGAGAAAAAGGAATATTTTATTTCAAATTTTTAATAGAGAGAGCATTTGGAATTTATTACTGTGATGTAACAGCAGTTTCCCTGTAAATATATCCTAATTCTTAGCAACATTTCCAGAAAGAACTAGAGCTGTAACTTTTTTATTTTCAGTTTTTTTTTTCCAATCATTTATATCTGATATTGTTTTTATTTGTACAACAGTGCTCAGCAATCCTGTTATTTATCATTTAAAAATATCAGTAGAGATTTTTAAAGCATTCCATATTTTGGAAAAGCATTTTGGGACATATTTTGGAACAACTGCAATATTAGGCGACAAAAAGTGTGAACTGTAGAAGATATGCTACTTTTTATCTCCATATAATGCTGAACAAAACTTAGGATTGTGTTGTCACGGATATGAAATAAAGTCACAAAATGCAGCATCAACATTTTACCATAAAAATATTCCATGATCACAGAAACATATGACTTCACATCATCTCATAATGCACTACGCAAAATGATCTTATTATGTCAGCTGATGATTGGTACATCTTATGTCAGACACAGAAGCAGCTACTGAGCAGCAAAGGATTAATAAGCTTTTTTGAAGGAAATGGTTGGGAAATTTAAAAATGTTTAAACAGAAAGAAGAATTCATATTCATATTTATATGAATTCTTTATTCATATATAAACTGGAGAGAATTATCTGTCAGCTCTCTAGAGGAGTTTATACAGCCTTAATACATATTCTTGTTTTGTTGTTGTTGTGTTTCTTTTTTTCTTGCTTTCTAGTATCTTTAACCAATTAAAATTTCGATAGAACAGTTAAACTTACCTGATTTTATTTGCTCAATACAGGAACAAACACTAAAATATCAAGAATGCAGCCAAAATGAACTGTAATTTCATTGAATTAAGTGGTGCAATTCAGTTTGAGAGAGTGATCAATGGAATTTGGTCCTTGTGACATAAAAGATATGCATTTTCCTATAGCATTTAAAGTTTTAGTGGATTGCAGCATAGAACTGAGTGTTAAACAATTAGAAAATCTCAGCAATTTACAGTAGGATAAACTGCTGGTATAACTTCACTACTGACATAGGAAGACTAATTTAGGATAATGATTCCTCATGTTACTGAAAAGTCAGTACCTACTTTATCTGCTGTGTATATTAAACTACTCATTGCAAGCCTACTCAGCGTTGCTGATTATATGGTAGGCCTGGGAGTAGCCCAGTTTCATCTACTCACTTTTTTTTTTTTTTTTTTTTATGGTAATGAAGACAAAATAAATATTAGTATTTGTTTTTAAATAAATTTGTATTTTTATTTTAAATGTGCATTTTCACATTTAATTTCTTTACATTTTTTCTTCATTAAAAAAATCTAAAAATACCCTTTACTGATCAAGAAAATACCAGCATTGCCTCAGGGCTGGCTACAAGCTAGCATGATTTCTGTCAGTTTCCAATCTATCATTTTCAGGCATTTTAATTCTTCCTAATGTTCCTAGTTTTTCTGTCACATATTTAGCGGCTTGTTTTCCAAAATGAGCTATGAATTAAGAAATGTCTAACCATGAGATCATAAAATAGAACAAAATAGAAAGATGACAAAAATGCCAAGTTTATGACTCTAAAATCCGATTATTCTATACCAAAAAAACTCTAGATTTTCTGTTTATTTATTGTGGAAACCCTCTTAATACTGCTTTGAAAACTTTATTTAATGCATCATCTATTCTAGACAAATTCATAATAGCATTTATCCTAAAATTACTCATAATTTAAGTTTTCTGTTTTTTATTATACAGTATAACAAACTTTATTTTTAAACTGGTTGAAAGTTAAAAAAAATTCTAACAATCTCATTTTTATATTTTAAATAATAAAAGCTTTAAAACTTCTTTAATTACATACAGAAATCTTTTTGCTTCATGTCACTGTGCACTCTTCTGTAGAAAGATAGCTGATATATTAACAACTGAAAAAAGAATCATGACAATTAAAATCTGGATCTTCCATAGAATTATACATTTAATCTCCATTATTTCAGAAGACATTTTTTCTACTGTGTATACTTAGACAAATTATGCTTCATAGGCAAGAAAACAGAAATTGCATATGGTTGAAAAAATTATATACAAGCCAGTTTTTCAGCTGAGGTAAATCATTGTCTTCATGAGACCTGTTCAGTTTCCTATATTATATACCCACACTGTTTTTCCTAACCTTTCCTTGTTTTATCCTTGTATAGTGTATGTGTTATTATGAATAAAATACAGACCCTGTCAGAAAATCTGGTACAGTCCATGAGAAAAGCCTAAATTGATTTTGCTAGGCTTTGGACCCTATTACATCTTTTCCTTCAAACCTCATTAGACAATTTTCCTTTCTTCAGTCTATTCTGTCCAGTTCTGCTCCTGTCAGTACAAAATGTTAGACTACTGAAGATGTGTAGCCTTGAGATTCCAAACCATTTAATTTTTTTTTTTTTGTCACATGCCCTAAACCCAGCAAATTATTTCCTTCAGATAACTATACCCTTCTTCTACTAATGATGGACTATATAGAGCTACTGTTGTAAGTCTATTTTGGGTCACAGACTTTCTCTAAATCTAACATTTCTGAGCTGCGTTAGAGGCTATACAGAGCCTGCAAATGTATTCTTTGCAAACACACTCTGAGCCTGAGAATCAAGTCCTTCACAGAATTTTCTTGTTGGCTCTTAGAATTTGATTTATCTATGCTTGTGTTTAAAATGTTTAAGATTCTCTATACTGAGGAGGGTACAGTTAAGTAATTCTTCGCACAAATTGGATTCCCCTTTCTTCCCTGAATACTATTCCATTAATTTCATGATATAAAGAAAACAACAAAATGAATAAAACAAAACAAAACACTGTCACCAAAAAGACACACAGAAAAACCTTATGCTGTAAAACGATTTTAAAATATTTTCTCTCTAATATAACATTAATTTTTTTAAGAAGAGAAATAATTATTTATTTAGAAAGTGGAAATAAGTCACATTCAAAGATCAAGAAAGTCATTTATTTTTATTACAATTCTCAGTTACATTGAATTCTGAGTTATTATAATTCATACAACTATAATATATATACAAATGATTATTCCAAAATAATTTATTAGACATTCCTAAGCTATATTTCTATTCCTTAATTATGGATCTATATGTGGTCCATAATTTCATCAATTCATTTGGTCTTACAATTTCTGCATTTTGTTTTCAAAGGACAATGCAAGGTGAAAAAAGCATCCAACACATTACCATTGCCTTTTGCCAAACAATAGAATACTCTTATGGGTATAAGATAACTATGCACTTACATAGAAAATAAGTCTTCTATTAAGTAGGTAGCAAGTGGTACTTTGAATTAGCTGTCTATGTGGATTATTTCAGTGTGAATGAAGAATACATTTGTAAAAATGACTGACTCTAAGGTTATTTTTTCAGTCTATGGTTGGTATTTCCACAATGGAAGTGAGCTTTCATTAACAGTAATATATCAGTTTAGGTATGCAGAAAAATCCTCTGAGGATATGTGAATTTGAGAGTCTGAATTATCAAAGTGGATATTATATACTGAGTTCCTTTGCACTATAAATGATTGGGAATGAGCTGAAATAATTTCCTGCAATTGATTAGTTTTCTCAGCTTTTCTTCCTTGCCAGTCACCTATTCTTTAGCATTGTCTATCTGAATATCCAGATCTTTACATATATATAATCTGTCCTGATATTTGTTTGTAAATACATTCCTGCAAATGTATGTCTATGTATTCCTAGAGTTTTGAGATTTTAGCTGCAACCCTATGTGTTTTAATTATGGAGTATTTAAGTTGACATATCTAGTGCAGTGTCAGCCAGAGAACTCCAGGGACACTTTTTTCTGAGAGAGGTGACCTACTATCACAGTCTGATGACAGCTATTACTAAAACTTCTTCAGTATGTCATTATTTTTTTAAATTTATTTTAAAGGTTCGGGGACATTTTTTGTAAGCCAGTCATGTCTTTCCTACTGTCTCTCAGGAATCTGTCTTTCCTTTATTTGTATATTTTTATATATATTTTTATTTTTTATTGTATTATTTTAGTATAATGAGACTGTGACAATTCAAATATTACTCCAGGCACCAAACAGATTCCTGTAACATGACATTTTTTTGCAGTGTTAGCCAGCAGCAATGATATTTTTCCGTCCAACAGGAGGTGTTCTAATGATACACAGCAGTAGCACTAGTTGGAGCACAATTGGCAGCCAATGTAGTATCAGCCAAGTCAGTTCAAATTAAGTGTGGATGATGAATCAGTAGAACTGTACAGATTATGAGACTGAGAAACAGTAGAATTTGTGCAACCACGTCTCTCTAACATTTTTTTCCTTCTTCCATTATGTTTGACTTCCTAAAGCTAACCATGTAAACTTCAGGCTTCTGGGTAGCAAAATAGAACTTAACAGGGATATAGGGCATATAAAAAATGGAAAAAACATGTGAAACATTTAAATTACAAGCTTGAATGTTTCTGGCTGAAGGTCAGTTGTAAATGAATATTCAGACAATGAGCTACTCAGAGTGTTTATCTTGCCTAGTTCTTAGTATCTCAGGAAAGAAACATGAGACCTATTTTTTCTTTCTATAGTAACAGACTCTTTCCAAAGAGAAGTGCCTGGTCTCATCCATTTGCCTCCCACTTCTTTATATATATATTTATAAACATTAATCCCTCCTCAGTCTTTCCACTTTGGTGAATCCATGTTAACTACTCCTGATGACTTTCTTCTCTTCTAATTGTTTGGAGAGGGTATTCAGAAGAAGCTGTTCCATAATCTTTCCAGGGACAGATGTGATGCTGACCAGCCTGTAGTCTCCCAGATCCTCCTTCTTGCCACTTTTGAAGATTTGGAGTGGCACTGCTTATGCCCCAGTCTCCAGACACCATTCTCCAAGATCTTTCGAAGATGATTCGCCTCTGACAGCTCATTTATGCATCCCATCTGGGCCTATGGGTTTGTATGTGTTGATTTTGTCTAGATGCTCTCTGAACAGATCCTTATCAACCAATCAGGAGTCTTCCTTTTCCCATGTTCTCTCTCTTACCTCCGGGGTCTGGGATTCCAGAGGGCTAGTCTTAGCATTAAGGACTTCAGCAAAGAAAGCATTCAAAATCTCTGCTTTCTTCAGCATCCTGTTACCTTTGTACCCACGTCATTTAGTAGAGAACCCACATTTTCCTTATTCTTTCTTTTACTGTTGACATACTTAAAAACCTTCCTTGATATTCTTTACCTCCTCAGCAAGGTTGAATTCTAGAGGGCCCTAGCCTTCCTCACTGCATACCTACAGGATCTGACAACATTCCTTAATTCTTCCCAGGTGGACAGGATGTTTCATGGACCTTCCTCTTTACTTTTAGTTTATCCTGAATTCTGTGGGTTCCTTTTTCATCCATGCAGGCCTCTTGCCGTCTTTCCTCGATTTCTTACTTTTAGGGTACATGAATCTTGAGCTTGAAGAAGAGGTGTCTAAGTGTCAAAAATTCATTAATTCACTGACTAAAACTCTTGTGTATGTCTTCCTCGTCTCCCAGAATTTGTCATTATGTTGGCATATAGATTGCAGAGTTGAATAACAAAGATTCTCAGAAGAGTCTTTATTCTATGTTTAGCAAATACAACATTGATACAAAGAATGGTTTTACAGTTATGTAATGCATCCTTCTTTTAACCAGGGAAACCACAAATACAGTTATATTTCGGACATTCTTATACTGATGTAACATACAAAAAATGCATTAGGTCATCCATATCAAATTATATCATTAGTATTGCACAGCTAGAATTAAGGACATTAATAAATTTTAATAAACAGATATCAGCTGTATAATACAGATTTTGCTAATCTCAGGAAATCATAGAATAATAGAACATTTGAGCTGAAAGGGACACATGAAAATCATCAAGTTCATCTCCTGGCTCCATGTAGGGCAATCTAGTAATTAAACATGTAACTAAGAGTGTTCTCCAAATTTTTATTGAACATCATCAACATGGAGCATTCACTAGTACCCTGGGAAGCCTGTTCCAGGGCCCGACCACCATCTGGTGCAGCACCTGTCCCTAACCCCGAGCCACCCCTCCCCTGACACAGCTCCATGCTGTTCCCTCAGGCCCTGTAGTTGTCACAGAGAGCAGAGCTCAGCACTGCCCCACCGCTCCTCGTGAGGAGCTGCAGCCACCATCAGGCCTCTCAGCTCCTCCTCTCTGGGCTGAACAAACTCAGGGACCTCAGTTTTGCCTTCTATATTTTGCCCTCCAGACCCTTCACCATCTTCATAGCACTTTTTTGAACAACTGACAATTTTATGTCCTTCTTATATATTGTAGCATCTGAATCTACACACAGTACTCAATGTGAGGCTGCACCAACGCTGAGTACAGTAGGACCACTTAGCTATACTATACTTAATTCACCCTAGGATAAGACTTATATATGGCTTATAAAATTAAGCGACATAGCAAGTTTTAATTTTTTTTCTGCTTTTTGCTTGAATTGAGTAGGCAGTGTAGCAAAGTATACTCAGGTTAATATTTTTGTAATTAACAAATATAGGCAAAGTGGAAAAATATGCTATTGGACTTCCTAGAAAATGTGTACTCAGTTACAGCTTTTGCTGTTGCAATACGAAAAACAATGATTTACCTCAAGCTTTTAGTATGCTCCTTATTTTTATTTTGCTTGGGCTCAAAACGTAGAGGCATAACTTTGATAATCCAGGTTAAGAATGTTTTAAGTAAGTTTAAAGACCCAGTGTAACTACTCAAAACCCTACAGTTTAAAATCTCCACAAGCTGCATTTGATTGAAACAAAAGATGTCCATTCTTACATTTTGTCCTTCAAACACATATTTTCTCTCTCTGTAGACTGTTTTTATTCCCCTTCTACACATTTTTTTCCCCCTCTATCCTGAGGAAGGAATCTCATTATTGTTTATAAATATCTAGAGTGTGGGAGGCAAGTGGATGAGGATGGAATCTTCTCAGTGGTAAGCAGTGATAGAACAATGGGCAGTGGGCAAAAACTGGAACACAGGGTGTTCCATAATAACACGAGGAAAAACTTTTTTACTCTGAGAGTAACAGAGCACTGGAACAGACTGTCTGGAGATATTCAAAACCTGTCTGAATACTTTCCTAATGCGACCTGGTGTAGGGAACCTGCTTTAGCATTGAAGTTAGACTAGATATTCTCCAGAGGGCCCCTTCCAACCCCTTCAGTTCTGTGATTCTGTGAAAAGTGTCAGTAGAAAGAATCCTCAACTGCAGGTTTCTTAAATATTATGTAGGTGTCTTTGTTTCAAATATATTATTTTCTTCTTCAGTGAGGCAATATATACAAGCATATGGTTCACATCAATTCATGCTGAAGAATCATTGTCCAGCATAATGGAACTGTTTATTTTACATGAGCATTTACAAAGTAAAAAGAGATGTTAGGCGTTATAGAGTCACGAAGGATATAAGATAACTGAAGAAAATTAGGCAATCATGAATGTAAAATTAGTCAATGTAACCTCAGGTGACTCCTGAAAAATATAAGTAGAGTAAAAACCTTAAAGTCACCAAATATTTTGAGATGAAAAGTAGAGAGCTTCTAGCATACAAAATGAATTTTCTGGCCTAGGACACAATAAAGACAGAACACTACTGAAGTTGAAGCCCTTAGTGCTTCATGTGTGAAACAAATTAAGGGTCCTAGCTACACAGCTGTTTGGCTACCAATATATTTGTTACTAATATGGGTACTGGAAAAGCAAATCTTGGTTTTCAGCCAATGAAGACTTAAAGTGACAATAGAAATATCACAGGAGGTGGAATTAAGACTTCTTGGATACAGTATAGAAGATTCCAAGGGTGTTGTGTTTCAGTTTTGGAGAAAGGAGAAGCATATTTTAATTTTGTGATATCAAAACTTGAAAAAAAAAATAGGATCTTTTTTTGTTTCCATTTTTGTTTTGTGGAATTATTTTATTTTATTTTATTTTGAGAGGGAGTGAGAGAGATAGAATAAACTTTACAGTTATTTACAAGGGTCAGTTCTCCATATATTAATTCTTATCCCAGGTAGCCTTGTGACAGCATTTCATCTTTGAAAATCAGTTCTTTAATTTCTCTCTGATTATACCTACCACATTCTACTTTTTTACAAGTGCTTTTGAAGGGGGAAGACCTACAGGTTTTTTTTCAGCATCTAGTGTGTCTTTTCTTTTGGAGTTATGCATAACAGTCTTGATGACTTGCCATAGCAGATTCAGTAATGTTTACATTTTGCAAACATTATAGTATATTCTGTCTATATACTTAATTAGGAACTCATGGTGCTGTGCTCACTCTGGTAAAATCTTATGATTTTCTTAGTCAAACCATTTATATGTTTTACCTAGTATGACAGCTCTGGCTAGAAGTGGTGAATGTCGATCAGGTTACTGATTTTGTATTGCATGAGCCATACATTGTGTTAAATGAAGATTTTTATAAACTTAAAAAAATGTAGATATTTAGAAGACATTGTTTCAGCATTTCTTTCTTTCTTATTTATTTATTTATTTATTTATTTATTTTATTTATTTATCTGTTTATTTATGTCAGTGCCCAAACAAAATTGCAAGCGACTATATTGAACACATGGATATCAAGAAAATTTGTTTCCATGGGAACCTTATCCACATGACAGTTTTCAAATGCTTTTCTACTTTCTAGGTGACATTTCAGTAATTCTAACAGTATTAATATTGCAAGTGGACATGAAATATCTGGCATAAAATGATTTGTTTTTGTGTGTATGTGGACAGAACCTAAGCAAACAGCATTTTGACAGATTTTTCAGCTCTATGATTGTGGCTGTTTGCCTGCAAGTTGTAAACTATTCCCAAATATCTCATTTTGGGACACATTTGAATATCATTTGTTCTGCATCTAAGTTTTAAGGACACATATACTTCTTGAAGAAAGAAAATCAGTTTCAGCATAAAGCATAATAAATTCACTGTACATTTAGGGACTGCTTCGTTATGAAGCATTAAAATCCAAAACCAATTTTCTTCCTTCAGGAGCAGGCTACATTAGGAGAGCTGCAGACTAATTGAGATAGCTACATGGCATCAAAGCTAGAAATCCATACAGAAGTGTAGTAACCAGTGAACCCTCCTGCCTTGATTAGCACATTAATTACAAAACAGATGTTAGCAGACTGCTAATGGGCTGCATAAAAGGTCAAGAGGGCTTAGCTATGTATTTTTTCTTCATCAAATTATTGAATATTTATTTCATAGCTCTTCTGATTTGAATATGTTGGAGGAGGACTAGGTATCTCTGTAATGTGAAAAGACTTTTTCCTTTTTCTCCTTCCTCTTTTTCATTTTTTTTTTTTCTGTCAGATAAAAGGTGGTTTGGGAGAAAATTATATAGTAACTTGTCAAAAGGAAACTGTTTAACAACAAAAAAGGACTAACACACAAGCAATTCACTGTTTTTCTGTTAAATTTCTGCTAACGTGTTTATATAGTTCAATTATACATCTCAGTGTGTCTCTCTATAGCAAAGGGGATGGTTTAATAGGGAACAAATCATACAGAGATTATAAATATTTTTTTTCTGGTGTAGGCACTTAATGGGCTAGTTATTTCTCTTTCATTTTAACTACAGCTATAATTTTCAGATCCTAATGTTGGAGTCAGTGCAATCATTGAATAAAGAAGAAGAAATAACTGCCTTCCCTTTCCTCCCCTCTAAATGTGGAAGGCCTGACTGCCTCTGACTTGCAGATACTGGATTCTCCAAAAGATAAAAGTGTTTGAACATCTATTTAAAGAAAAGAGACAAGGGCAATAAAATGCCTGCAAAAAACTCTTCCATAGATCACTTTTGGTATTGTGTCCTCCAACAGAAATACTGAAAAAAGGGCACACATATATCCAGATATGAAATACGTCTTCTACACAGAAACAGCTCTTGTGATTTTGGAAACCTTGAGGTCCTTTAGTGGGGATCACTTTTTAAGTGCCACCTTTCATGAACACAGGAACAGGCAAGTCCAAAATGCTGAAAAGTCATGCAGGCTGGGATGAAGGCTGTCTTGGCTAAGCAGGGACCTTTGTCTAGAGCTTAAGTTGAAAAACAAGGTGTATAGTCACTGGTAGCAAGGTTGGGAAACGCAGGAGGAGTACAGAGATGCTGTTCACCATTATGGGGAAAAAAAAAGTGCATGAGACCAAAGCTCAATTAGAGTTAAAACTAGACAGTACTGTGAGGGCAATAAAAAAGGCTTTCAGTTGGATGGGGGTTCTAGGCAGTGTGATCTGCTGGGTGGCAGCCCTGCCCAGGGCAGGGGGGTAGGAACTGGGTGGGCTTTAAGGTCCCTTCTAACTCAAGCCATTCTATGATTCTATGATAATTCTCTGCATTTTAAATTATTTGAAATTTTATTTGGAAATTATGCGTGTATCCATTGGAGCCTCTTCTGTTTCACTGTGAATTTCTGAAGTATTTTCAAATAAATTCCAAAAAAAATGTAATTAATCCATAAACATGTAGACCTAGGTACTACCAGGTTGGAAAAACAAGTAGTTTAGATTTTCTCAGGCAAATCTCTGTTGTGTTTGCTTTCTGTTTGTTTGTTTGTTTGTTTGTTTGTTTTTAAAAACTCCAGTATTACCTAGCATTCTTACAACTGTGTGTACAAATTTTTAATCTACTCAACATATATGCACAGTTATTACCTTGTTTTCATACCTGTACTTTCTTCTTTTAGCACAGACCTCTGAAAAAGTCACTTCCAAAGCAACTCTTTCCCATAGTGCATTCTCTCTTGCTCTGCTGCTTACTGCTTGCTCTTACTGCTACTGCCTGGTACAAAGTGAATCTATCAGCGTCTCTATGGCATCCATCACATCCAGTTTGATTGCACAGAAGCACTTGTTCCTTTTCACTGCCAAATCAGGTCAACAGCAGAACAGCAGCAGAGTGATTGTGTGATTGACATTCCTGCTTTTGGGAAACTAATAGACATGAAAATGCATCGGCAGAGGAAGCTTCAATTAGTTTGACAGAGAAACAACAGAAGCTTTGTTATAAAAAAGAACTGAGGACCCATTTAATTTTATGACATATCTTCATAGCCAGACTAATAAGTACAGTCTCAGAACTAGTCTTTGGAAATTATAAACTATCAGTAAGAAACGCTGATTAGAAAAGGATTTTGCTTCAAGCTTACAAATATAACATTTACCCCTAGGAGTTAATTTAGGATGGTCTTGAAGAAACTGCTCAGAGAAGGTTACGACATCAAATGGAGTTACAGAAAAGTTGAAGCCATTTTGGACTTAGAAAGCAAGTTTGTTACTTAGTTTGAGAAGGTGAAAAAGGGCAGAGCTACAGTGAGCCAGTCCCTAATACTTTGCTTAAAAAAAAAAAAATTTACACTTATGAGTTATCCATTGCCACAGCAATTCTAATACCAAAGCTGTGACAAGTTCTACAGCACTGAGTTGCAGAAAAGGCAACCACAAACAAACTAGCTTTAATTTATCCAATGGGATGCAGTCTAAACAGAACAGATGAAACTGTATTTTTACCTCTTTTATTGTTGTTGTTTATTTTATTTAGCTTTTAAAGTCTAGCCCTTTCTTTTGTCTGCCATTAGCTAATTTAAACTAATTTCTGTGCTCAAGTAATATATGCTTATAGCCCTGCAGCACAGGGCTGTGGCTATCTTCACACATAGTTTTCAGTAATCATGAGGTCTAATTTCACAGGCTCCAAATACGGTAGTTGAACTTCAAGGTAGAAATAATCTGGCTTTTATAAAGCATTCTGAGATATGCTCAGACATGTAGGCTTAAAAAGTAGACATACTGCTTCCATGAAAGGCATAGGAATTAAAAACTGGTAACTAATTACTAAAGTAACCTGAGACCATACAACTTTATCCTCATTAGTAGAATGACGACAGTATATTTGAGTGCAGTTGATGGAAGACTTTAGCCATTCAGGCATGTGAAAAGCAATACATTATGGAAACAAATATTTCTTTGAAGCAAGGAAATGCAGAAATAGTGGACAGAAAAGGAAAAAATCTAGATAATTGCAGTAATAGACTCATTTTTAGGTGTGTGCCTTTCAAACAATGACAATAATTATCATTTTGGGAACTGTTATTTTGCGCTTCAAATTCCATCTCCTTATTTATAGAATTTTTGTCTAGGTCACATACTTCTGATCTTTGATATATCTATAGCATGTGATCTATATTTTAAAATATTTTCTTTGTGTTGAGTGATGTAACCTGTAGTATTTGACTTGTACTAGCTTCCACAAATTTCTGAGCAAAACTGAAGTCTAAGGCCTATTAAAATAGACACTCTGTACATCAGTTTGCTATATGCTCTGTTCATTAGCAAATTAAAGTCCCTAGAACTGCAGTTTCAATCACATACAATTCTGTTATCACAGAAACTAATACAAAATGAATTATAGTATTAAAATACTATAGCTATATTGCTTGTAAAAAGTTGACAACATCATAGAATAATTTATTTATTACAAAAAAAAGCTAGAAAAAAAATCAAGTGTAAGATTAGTTCTTCCAACAGTTTTAATTTCTTTTCCTAGCTTCCTGAGTGTGACAAATTTATTAGATGAAATTATACTTTCTGAAAAAGATAACTAACTCATTTCGAAAATCATCCTTCAAGTTCTTCCTTGCTTGGCAGTGAACATGCATCTCAATCCCTTGTAACTCAATCCCACTGGTGATCTAATGGTTTGTGACCCTGCCCATGGCAGGGGGGTTGAAACAAGATGATCTTTGAGGCCCTTTTCAACTCAGGCTATTCTATGATTCTATGTTTGAGGATCCATCTGAAGCCCACCAAAATCTTTGTTTTGATGGGAATTCACAGCTTTAAATTCTTTGGTTAATCAGAAGAAGGCTTTTATATGGATATGAAACCTTAAAGTATCGCAAATTATGAGGAAAATCAGCGTATATGTGTGCATTTGGCAGCTATCTCAAGTATAATTACATTTTTTGAAAGGTCCCCAAAAGGTTAAGGTGGTTTTACTTTCTATCAAAACCAGCAACTCTCATATAGACAAACAGGCTTATAATCAAGTATACGAAACATGAAGAATAAAACGACTCTTGAGATCATTGAGCACAATGTGGACATTGTGGGAAATAAATGAAAATGCTATTTTTGACCGAGTAGCTATGAGTCCAGACAACTCCCAATGTGATCAATTTTTAATAATAATAATAATAATAATAATAATAATAATAGAAACATTTTTAATAGCTACTGCTATTTAGTAATTTTTATACCAGGCCTACTGTTATGTTGTACAGTCAGCTCAAGCACTCAAAATATCCCCACAATGTAAAAGACAAGCTAGTGTATAATATATAGATACAGTGTGGTGATGGCCTGTATTCATTTAAATAAACAAGCAGTTATACTTAAAAATATATATATATTTACCTGAATTCTATTTCATGACCACTTCTTTTCAGACAGGTTTAAACCTAAGATGAGAATAATTTTAACATATGATACATTTATTAATAGGTAAAACATGCCTTTTCAACTGAATCTTGTATTATATGTTTTCAGTTAACTGAAAAATAATAAACATTTTCAAAACCTCTGTGCATTTTTTGTTGATTCTTCTCTGTAGCATAAGTTGTTGTCCTTTGTTATGGGGGAATGAGGTCTTTTAAATTCAGACTGAATTAGCACTATTTTCACCCCTTTGTTGACAAAAAAATTAAGATGCTTTTAATCAACTGCAATTATATAGTTGGGTAAAGAATCAAAAACCAATTAGTAAGTGCTTCAGCAAAATCTAGTATTTATTGTGACAAGATATAGTAGATATTATAAATTCCCTCACTAACTTTTATTTATATGTATTTTCCCCATGTATGTCAAAAATTCCTGGTACTCCTATTTATATAATCACAAATTAAATTAGCAATTATCAGTTTAATTCTCAGAGGTAACTTTTTCATATGATTACATTGATAGAAGCGACTTACTGGCATGAATACCAAGTACAGCTGTTTGTATTTCAAATCTATGTAGAAAAAATATACTGAAAGATAAAAAAAACATTACCTTTATCTTACTCCAAAGACTTTTAAATACTCACTCTTGTTACTCTGCTCCAGATTTCTGCAATCTGATTCACCTAACCTGTTTAATGTGTAGATGTAAACTCTAGATGTCCAAAGAGAGTTTTGCATGAAATAATATGATCTTCTGAGAATGACATATTTTTGATACAAATTAATTGTAGGAGATGTAAAGAAATTTCTTGTACCAGATAGGGGGAAAAAAGAAGAGTGATGTTTATCCTTCTTTACAATTACTTCCAGGAAAAAAGAATGTATTTTAATAAAATAGAGTGGGAGTTTGCATAGTTATTTTGGTTTCCACCAAAAAATCTAGGAATATATTGAACACGGAAAGTAGGAACACTTAACTTTTCTCAAAACTTTTTTTCAGCATGCTTCAAAAATCATCTAACACCCAGCAAGTCTGTCTCTTATGAGTTATTAAATGAAACAGCAAAATCAGAACTTTCGCATCTCAGGTCTGTATGCAAAGCAAAGGAAGTGCAATCTTGTAATATTTAGTCCCACTACAATGTGATTATTTGGAAATCTGGATTTGGAAACATTTGCAAAAATAAGTACGAGATTGCAAATATCAGAGATGAAATGAGGATCTGGGGAGCTACAGGACCATTAGCCTGACCTCAGTGCTGGGAAAGGTTATAGAACAGATCATCCCCTCAAGATCACATGGCATTTGTGGGACAACTGGGACATCATGCCCAGCCAGCATGGTTTCATGAAAATTATGTTCTGCTTGACCAACTTGATCTCCTATGATAGAGTGACTTGCCTGGTGGGTGGGGGAAAGACTGTTGGTATAGCCTATTTAGACTTCAGCAAAGACTTTGACACTATCTTCCACACTATTTTCCTGTAGAAGCTGGCAGATCATGGATTGGACAGGTACATTCTTTGCTGGGGAAAGAACGGGCTGGATGGCCAGGCGAACAGAGTGGTGGTGAATGGAATTAAATCCAGACGGCGACCAGTTACAAGTGATATTCCACACGGATTGGTACCGAGGCCTGTCCTGTTCAATATATGTATTGATAAACTGGATAAGGGGATTGTGTGCACCCTCAGTAAGTTTGCAGATGACACAAAGTTGGGAATCAGTGTTGATCTGCCTGGGGTAAGAAGGCCCTATAGAGGGATCTGATATCTGATATACTGACAGGCTGAATAGCTGGGCTGAGGCCAATGGGAGGAAGTACAAGGCCAAGTGCTGAGTCCTACACTTTGGCCACAATAACCCCAGGCATAGCTGCAGGTTTGGGGCAGAGTGGCTAGAAGACCATGTGGAAGAAATTGACCTGGAGATGTTAATTGATGCTTGGCTGAACAGGAGCCAACAGTGTGCCCAGGTGGCTAAGAAGGCCAATGGCATCAAAAACAGTGTTACCAGCAGGAGCAAGAAATTGATTATCCCTCTGTAGTCAGCACTGATGGAGCTTCACCTTGAATACTGTGCTCAGTTTTAAGCCCCTCACTACAGAAAGACATTGAGACCCTGGAGCATGTCCAGAGAAGAAAGTTAGGGAGGTGTCTAGCACAAGTCTTATGAGGAGTGGCTGAGAGAACTGGAATCATTTTGTCTGGAGAAGAGAAGGCTCAGGGAACACCTTATTGCTCTCTACAGCTACCTGAAGAGAGGCTGTGGTTGTCCTCTTCTCCTATGTAACTAGCAGTAGGACAAGAGGGAACAGCCTCAAGTTGTGTCAGGGAAGATTCAGGCTGAATGTTAGGAAGAATTTATTTTCTGAAAGCATGGCCGGATGCTGTAACAGGCTGCCCAGGGAGGTGTTTGAGTCATCGTAACCAGAGGTGTTCAAGAAGCATTTAGATGTCATACTGAGGAACAAGTTTTAGTGGGAAATATTCATGATAGAAGGATGATTGGACTGGATGATCTTGGAAGTCTTTTCAACCTTGGTGATTCTATGATTCTATGAAAGTTATACCTTAATTCAGTTGCTGACATCTTCACACAGATTGCACTAAGTTCAGCAATTAGTGATTATCTTCACAATGTTGGGCAAAGTAGAATCTATCTTATCTCTCTATTATACATTTTGTCAGCTGTATGAATATACCTTCCACAAGGAAGATACACAGCCCACTGCAGTCCCAAAGTGAATGCACACTAAAAATGATAAAAAGGAGTTATCAAAAGTGATCTGTCCTTACACCTTTTGTGCTTGGATAGCTGTGCATAAAATGTAGTTGTAATTCTATCACTTCATACATAGTTGAGTTTGTAAAGGCTCTCACAGTTCCACCTGATGGTTTTCTGTTGCTATTCATTGCTAGTACCTCAAGGCAACTGCAGGTGCTTTATCTGTAAAAGCCTTATGTTATACATGTTACTGGATATGGCCTTTTCCCCACTGTCAGTTGAACAACCTATATTGGGCAAAAGCTTCCATGACTTGATAGGTTTTAACAGTAAATTACTCAATAACCTAAAAAATGACCACTGAAGCAATAATTCCCAAAGTGTCTTGCCAATCTTGAATTAATTTTCAGAGGCTGAGGGCAGCATAATTCTAAAGCAGCAATTATTATCATTGTCTCAGCAGATATGTTGTTGAATTATGTGCTATTTCTTATCAGCAATTCCCTACAGAAAACTACAAAGGTAAACCACTCTACATTTGTATTGTTATCTTTCAGTTGAAACTTTTTTTGTTACAAGTACTGTCCCAACAATCTTTTTTAACGAAATTTTTAACCACTTATAACTGGAGTGACATCATAATTAAGACTGAGCAATATCAGTGAAAAGTCCCACATAGCAAAGGCTCTCAGCAAAAAGCATAGGCTAAATATACAGTTTCAATGACAGACATCTGCGTCAGTGAGCAAAATGTTATAACAACTTGTAAACAGATGTTACCTCAATTATAATCTTAATATCCCTTTTTACGAAGAGCTGTGAATACAATTGAACATGGTTCTTGTGGTCTTGAAGGACGTGGATGAAGATATACAGATAAATATGTATCTAAACATAGATTGCTTAAAGAGATATATGATGCAAATATCACCATGTTTTATGATGAAGCAATAAGGCAGACTTAAAGCATTTGAAATATCCCATATAATTTAGCTTAAGGAGCAGGGATCAGTCTCTGGATGTATAAAGCAGTACAAAGGAAGTCCCTGGGTCAGCCTAAGACCACAGACTACTTGGAATCCACATAAAATTTGACATTGACTGTTAAAAATTCTATGATTGTGTTTTATGAGAAATCCTTAAGTATAAAAACATAATTGAAACCGATACATTTACTCAAACTTGATGAAAAGTTGTGTCTCTTCCGTAAGGTGTACTTTGTTGTGTATACAATTTGAAAAGCTGTTTAATTCAACATAGTTTTTTCATGCTGTTTTGTCGATTTTTTTTAATGTATTTATTTATTGTCAGTATGCAGTTACAGAGCTAATGTTAGTGAATCTGTAATATTTCATTCTTTCAGTCTGAATTTTAGATGTAGAACTGGAGTATGATTAAACCAGTGAAGGTCCCAGTAGAACATTACAGAAAACCCACATGCCTTGAAAATCCTGTTCTCGGAAAAGAAGTATTCTCCAGAGAAACAACACTTCTTGCCAGGAAAGAAGAAGAAAGCTGTATTCTGTGCCAAGAGAATGATGGCTCCTTTCTACACTTCCTGTCATATTACCTACCATTGCCTACCTACTCTCTGATTTTGAATTTATTTCTTTAGACAGACAACCGGAGGGATCTGTGCTTGAAAATATAGTAATAATTAATATCTTCAGTATTGAAATGCCATTTTCATTTCCTTCCTCCCATACTCAGGGGTTAACTACATTCATTAACTATGGAGAATGTCTTTTCTTTCCCACATCCTGTTCTTCTGTATCGTGCAGGAGCTGGATGAGTTTATAGTTATTACATCATGTTTGCTATTTCCAGTACCAAGATGAGATTTCATTTCCTGGCAGGCCATTTTATGGGAATTGTTGTCATTCAAAATGTAAAAGATTGTTTTCTTCCTCATCTTTTACTGCCACATGCCAAAACAAAGTGATCTACGTCTTACTAATTCCATTTCCCCACCTTCTTATGAAATTCTAGAATAATCATAAGTTCACTTCTTTTGTCATTTCAAATTCTCTTTTTTTTTTCCATAATCAAAATTCAATGGCTTTTTATGTGATCAAAGCTATGAAATTCATCCTTGTAATTCATCTCAGATCTGTTGTCAGACCTAGATCAATTTCTACTCTATTGACTGTTCAAATAATTAAAAATAACTGATATTTCTACTTTGTTTAGAAGAACTGTGTTAGCAGTCCTGAGATCAGCTAATGAGATATTAATAAAATTAGGTTAACTATCTCAAATACAGTTGTATCTCAAATACAACTCCATTATCTAATTTATACTATGTGGATTCCAAACCACTGCTGATCTGAAACCTAATTTTCACGTTGTAGAAAAGACTGTCCATTGAGTTTATAGTACAGATGACATGCTTCTACCAGGTGTCAAATGTTATGAGTTTCTTTTTTTACACTGTTATGTAGTCTTGAAGTAGATCTTTCATTAACTGGGACGCTGAATAAATTTAGTATTTCTACATGGACAAAAATTTTAATTATTTAATATTATTAGATTAAATGCCTTACATAGGTATTTAGAAAAACACTGGTTACATATAAACACCTTATGTGTTATGGCTATCTATAGCAGTTTTGGCTGGGACAGAATTACTTGTCTTCCTAGTGACTTGTTTCATTCTGTGCTTTGGATTGTTAACCAAAACAGCATATTGATAACAGAGAGACACTTTAGATATTGTCGTGTTCACATTCCATCGTCTTTCTTTATTTCTCACTCCAGAGGCATGAGAGGCTGGAAAGAAAAATGGGCAGAAAAACTGACAAAAAATTACGAAAGAGATATTCCATGCCATAGAACTTCATCCTTAGCAATAAAATTGGGGTGTGGGAAGTTCATCTGGACTAGCCATTTCTGGACATTTGTCAGCAGGTGGTGAGAAATTGCTTTTTGCATCACTTGTTTTTCTTTGCCTCATTTTCTTTTTCTTTTTCTTTTTTTTTTTTTTTCTCTCTGTTACTGTTTCTTTTTTACTTTTTTGAACTGCCTTTTTACTCAACTCATGAACTATCTCACTTTTATTGCTCATATTTCCTCACCTGTTGTACTGAGAGGGGAGATTTAGTAAGTAAATGGGTGGTGCTTAGCTGCCTACTGTTATTAATCCACAACAGTACCTTAGATATTCAATCCAGTTTAGATAAATGGTTTTCAATACAAGATTTTGAGATTCTAAAATACAAATACTTCCATTATCGCATTTGTTTTATTAGCAGTGTTATTAATAAATTTTAATTTCATCACCCTTCATAAAATGTAGTAAGTTGGCTTTCTGGAAGTTATTCTTGTGCTTAGTTACATATAAATTCTGTTTAAGAATGTTTAAGGTACTTTTCCTGAAGCAGAGTTTTCTGGCAATAAAATTTGCCCCCATCATCATAATCTTCTTTCATTAGTGCATGGTAAGAATCATTAGGATATGCGGAAGGAAAGTGACTACTCTTTTTAGAAAACCTTTTCCAATGCAACAACCTATAGTAAGAAAGGGAAGCAGAGATGGGAACTATATATGGTCTGTCATGCTATATGAGAATGTGGGAATGTTTATTCCAGCAGGGTTATCTGATGAAGGACATCTATACTGAGAAGCACAACCAGATATAAAATTCTCAGTGGAGTGCCACTCCAGGTGCCTTTTCCAGGTCTTCTACTCCAACCACGTGGCAGGAGCAGTGTGTGTTTCCAAACCAGTCAGCTACTTGAGGCATGCACATAAGCAAGGTGAGTGATCACACTGACAGCTGGAGCACAACCATGGGTCACAGATCATACATCTGGTGCTGGCTGCTGAGTGGTTGTCTCTTCCCCAAACATGTTGTGTATGGTGTGCATGTGTGTATTTGCTAAAAAGCTGTGAACTGGACTAGTGAGTGAGTAGTGGGGGCCTTAGGTCTGGGCCAAGTCATCAGGTAGGCGGTGCATCTGTGTGCTGTTACACACAAGGGGACTTGTGAATGTGATGGGCATGAAGGATGAGTGTGTGAGTGGTGCAATTGCATAGTGAACCAGATGGCAAGTGATGGGTAAGAGGGTACATGGGTACATGGGTAAGAAGGCTCAGTATCCAGACAGCAATGCTGGATGAGCAGAGGGGGTTGTGTCAGTACTCATGGGATCTAAAAATGTGCATGTGCCTGTGAATCTGGACCGTGTTCTGTGTGCGTATCAGTGAACTTTGGTCTGTAGTAGTCTGATAGTAGGAAGGGGATTCTGCTCTCTGTATCTATTCTACATGAGTCCTCTGAGAAAGTGATGCTGAAGGCAGCTGTTGGCTGGGGCAGCCTATGTGACCTGACATTTATATTCTGTCACTTCCTGAATGTTTTTGGGTTGCTGTGTTAAGTGCTCAGTGCTAAACTTGAAACTTGAATTGGGGAAAACAGCAGGCACATGCCCTAGCCTCAGCAGTCCACAGGTCAGACAGGAGCAGCCCTGGTGTGATCAGATAGAGGAGGAGGCAGCCACATTCTTTATGCCACTTAGCAAGAATTAGCTCTTGTTACACATCTATGACTAATTATTTTTTGTTTTTTTTTTTTAAAGTTATAATTCATTAAGCTTATGCATGCATAAAAGCCTAAATCCGACACTTAAACCACATCAAGGAATTGTACCCACATTTTCTTTTTGCCCTATGAATGCAATGCTTAAAAAAAAAGGATAATGCTGAAACTACATGTTTTCCTCCTTTAACATCAAGGCCACAGTTATTAAAGGGTAATGTATTTAAGCTGAAAATTCCTAGTGATACAGACTTTTAATGAAAAACTTGACAAGTGTTTAACTTTAATAGTGATACTAAGTGATTATTATAATGACACTGCAAAAATGTGATCAAAGCCAATCACAAATACTTTTCCAAGGTCATATACCTCCAAACTACAAAATTGTTAAATTGCTAGCTATTAAGCTCAATCTCATCCTTGTTTCTGTGCCCAGAGAGAAAATCTAGCATTGTGATGAACAACTCAAACTATGCCAGAAACGCTCATCTACACCAGCAATTCTCTTTTTCCAGGGGCATCTTTTCAGTTTTAAAGAGTAGTTATGATGACAGTAATGATTCTGGTGCATCTCTGATTCAGAGATTATGAAAAGACTTGCATTAAATGTAATAAACCACTACTTACTATTTGCTTCGCATCCTCTGCTACATATTATCAGTATATTTTTGCCTGGGATAATCATAGAAATAGATGCTTAAAAATCTACCTGTGTTCACAGTGGAGCTCATAGCAGAGCAGGGGGTGTGATTAATACATTAAAATTTGATTTCTTTTGGAGACAAAGTGCTTTCTAGACTTCCCTTAAAAGAAGTAAGAGTGTTATCTGCTGTTTCCATGGAGTAGTTTAGGGTGCAACAAATCCATTTACTGATTGGGGTTGTTACTGCTGAGTTCCAATGACTGTAACATGAAGTGTCACAGTGCCAGATCCTGAGAACTCTAGAAGTTTGTGTCACCTCAGAGAAAATAGGATGGAAGTTAATTCCAAATTAGCACTCCTTAAGAAGTTTCGTGCTTTATGTGATAAGTGTATCTTGTCTTGATGATGATTCCTGATCAAAATGGAAATGTAACATTCCATTGTGATAACGAAGAAGCCTTAGTATGAAACTGTAGGATTTTCAGGACCAGTACATATGTAGATATACCTACATACCTGTATCTTTGTTTATATTGCTATGTACAAACATACACTTCACATAAATCCATACAATATTGATGTTTATACATCTTTGTTTTATTTTAAAAGGAATGTTTGTGTGGGCAAAAACACTATATTAGAAGATGTATGAATGGGTAAGTTAATGCATAAAACATTGATTATGATAATTACAATATGAAAATATAAAAATTGATATATTTTACCTTTTACTTTTAAAAGATCTTGTAAAACCTGCATAAATTCAACAGGCTTCTAAGATATACAAATATATTAAACACACGAGTTTGATTATTGAAAATGTTGATAATCCATAGTCTTTAGAATACCACACAAATTAACCCTTGCATATCCTAGCTTTTCTCATCATTGTTTATCACTTGTGGATGAATATGAATTAATTAAAATATAAGAATGACATAGCATGAGGGACTCTGGAGATGCTTGTTACTTTTCATAAATATTTTTATGTTCACCTTTTCTTTAACCTCCAAACAGATTAGTGGTCTTACTATTAAATTGCTGTACAGAATCACTTTGAATGAAGTTAAGAGAGAAGGTATAACACATCTGATTCCTTTCAGGGTCAAATCCTCAGGTAGCGTGAAATGGAATAGATTTACTGACAAAAAATACTAACGCTGTATGTATTCAGAAAAATGAATGTTTCATTTATCACAACCAGCTCCAAAATCTTGATTATAGAATAATGTATAAATTTGTACAGGTTTGTGAGATTTGGCTATGTGCCACAATTATTCCTGAAAGCACTGGTATACTGTTGTGATTTTTCAGAAAAATCTGGCTGACCTGCTGGAAAAAAGCTGTCAATTTTCTTTAAAGCTAGGCATTTATAACCCTAAATATTTACTTAGAGGAATGTGACCAAAGACTTTTTTTCATCTCTCTAGGAGACTGTCCTATTATCCTAGCAACAGAGTGGGAGGACATGTCAAGTGCCTGACTTAAAGAGGATGAAAACAGCTCTTTCTCTTGATCTCCAAGAACCACCTCAGAATGCTGTTATTTCTGAGGGCATAAAGATGGCATCATGTTAATATACAGACATACATAGGTGGGATAGGCCAACCTGGTATACTATTACAGAGTCTACACATTTACCAGTGTACATATGAGTGATATATGAGAAAAAGTGATGAAGAGGGAATTAAAGTTGTTAACGTTGATCATTATAATCAATTGCTCCATCATTCTATTTATACCACTTCCTATTTCTTTTATATCTGACGGTATACAAGAATCTTATAAAAGGACACGAAGTATATGATGATGTACAGAAAATGAACACAGATAATACATTGTTATCTAAGAAAATTGTAAACAAGTATAATATGGATTTAAAGATAATTCAAAATTATAAATACAATTAACTGCATGTGACTTCTGTCACACTGTACACTTGAACAGTGTAATACAGGTTTTGAAAGAAGGCTTGAAACTAACCAGAAAGTCCGGATGTGAGTGAATTGGAAAGTGTTTTGAGGATCCTCTCTTAGAGCATCCAGAAACATTAAGTACTTGATTTGGTCCATGTTGTACAAAGACTAGGGCAAAACTTAGGTTGGACAGCTTGCAAACAAAAATGATGGATAGTTTATAGGAAACACGTAGTAAGTAGCAAAATAACTTGGTGTCAGGGTGACTATTCTGATTCAAAGCCAAGTCCAGTTACCTGTTAATGTTCATCGGTTGCTTTCCAATTAGATAGTTATTAAAAGTCAGTCGTGCTATGTTCCTTCTGACTTTTTATGTGCCTGCCTCTGGTTAAACATAAAGCTGTTTCCAGGTATGTTTTTTTAACATATGTCTTGTTGTGAACAAAGTTATTTATAGGTGTTTAACATGCAATTCAGTGTGATTTGGCAATTACAACTAGAGTTATGTTCGAACTAGATGAAATGGATTGCGTGACTGAGTATGGTAGAATGGATCTGACCTTGACATTTTCAATCTGAAAGTAATATTAGAAGAACAGAGCGCTTAAAAAAGATTTAGAATGATAAAGCAAGATTTAAGAATACAAAGAAATTTAAAAGGGAAATGAAATAAGAAAGAAAATGGTGAGAGGTCTGATAACGTTTAAACCAAGAAAAAGCTGGGGAGAGTTAAAACACATAAAATAAAAATTGACAGATGCACGCAGATTTGAATGAATGTTTCTAGATGACCATACATGTTTTCAAGTTTTCTCTTTTTTAAACTGATTATTATAGTCAAAAAATTGCTAAGTCAAAAAATGAAATTTAGAAACATTTTCCATTTCTATCAAAGCACTTATCTGTGTGTTTAAACGTGCTACAAAGCCTTATAAGCATGATAATACTGTAAAATTTTTAAAAATGGAAGAAAAGAAAAGGTAATATACATGTAAAATTTTTAATTGTCAAAGAGTTGCATACTGATGTGATTATATTAAATATGAATTCTGTAAACTAGGACAATTTTAAACTGAGTTTACATAACTTCTTTTCAAGTATGTTAATTTTATCATTATTGAACTGAATAGGCATTTTAAAATTAGTTTGCCTGGAAAGGAAATTTCTGTCTCAAGGATTCAGCTTCATACAAAGATTTTTGGGTCTGCCAATAGCTGTCGTCATGCAATTATCTGTGTTAGTTGGATCATAGAATATTCTCCTAATTTCATGCTCTTTAAGATGTAAAAAATATCTTTTAACCTTATGTCTAAGGCAATTAATACTTTGGAAAAAAAAAAAAAAGTCTTTTCATGGTTTTGAGTCAGTGAGAACTGAGTAAGAATAATCAAAATGCAAAAAATGTTTTAAACTTAATTTAAGGCTTACTTATTGAATTAACCAATGGAATACTTGAAAGGAAATTATGATAATAAAGTTAACCTTGACATTAATTTGAGAAGTTTTCCTCAATAATCTGTGCGCATAACTTATTTAAACCTCCCATGCCTACAAAACTAGGACAGATCTCACAGACAGATTTGTGGAGGTCCTTGATCATTTTAATGAATTACACATATGAATAATTTACAAAATAATTTAAATAAATAAGGTGAGCATTCAAAGATAGGTAATATTACCTGAAATTCTCTTTTCTATTCCTCATGGAATCTTTTTTACAAACAAGTTAATCAAAGGGAATTGCACTAGTGTTAGTGTCAATTGTTCTCAAAATTTATGTTTTGAAAATATTCTGATTCAAACAGCATTTGAATGTATGAAGTAGAAAAAAAATCTTAATACTTATTAAAACAGTAATTTTAATTGCCATCATTTTTTATTATGATTTAGTTCCAGAAGTAATCTCTGCATAAAGCTAGCCTACAATAACTGCAGAGATATGCAGAAAATTAATAGCAAGACTGAAATAATCAATGATTATGATTTAGATAAATGATTTTAGAGAAAATGATGCCAGACTTCACTGCATTACATAATTTATAAGAAAGACAAATATTTTTAAGAGAATTAAGAGAGATTTTTTACCAGCACTTACAGTATTCAGGAGAAAGAAAAACTTTTTTTGATTACAGATTTCTCACATAATTCATTTATAAATGACAAAGTAATTAGAAGGAATTTAGAGAAGAACACTATTCTACTGGGTTTTAAAAATTAAGATTCATACAGTGCATAAGTTATCTGGAGTGCTGTTGGTTGGCTATAAGGTCTTCAGAAGGGACAGGCAATAAAGGAGGGGTTATGGCATGGTTCTCTGTGTTAGAGAGTGTTTTGATGTTGTTGAACTTGGGGTTAGGAATGATAAGGTTGAATCTCTATGAGTAAGGATCAGGGGCACGGCCAAAAAGGCTGAAATCCTATTGGGGGTCTGTTATAAACCACCTAGCCAGGATGAAAAGACAGATGAGATGTTCTACAAGCAGTTAGCAAATTGTACAGTCACCAGCCCTTGTTCTCATGGGGGCCTTCAATTTTTCTGGTGTATACTGGAAATACAGTACAGGGCAGAAGAAGCAGTATGGGAGATTTCTGCAGTGTGTAGAGGAGAGCTTCCTGATGCAGCCAGTAAGAGAGCCTACCAGGAGAGATGCCCCACTAGATCCACTGTTCACAAAGCATTGTGCTGCTTGGAGATCATAGAATCATAGAATGGCCTGGGTTGAAAAGGACCACAATGATCATCTAATTTCAACCCCTCTGCTGTGTGCAGGGTCGCCAACCAATAAATCAGGCTGCCCAGAGCCACATCCAGCCTGGCCTTGAATGCCTCCAGGAATGGGACATCCACAACTTCCTTGGGCAGCCTGTTCCAGTGTGTCACCATCCTCTGTGTGGAAAAACTTCCTCCTAATATCTAACCTAAACCTCCTCTGTCTCATTTTAAGACCATTCCCCCTTGTCCTACCACTATCATCCTTGTAAACAGCCATTCCCCCTCCTGTTTATATGCTCCCTTCAAGTACTGGAGAGCAACAATGAGGTCTCCCTGGAGCCTTGTCTTCAACATGCTAAACGATCCCAGTTCCCTCAACCTTTCCTCATAGGAGAGGAGATGGTAGGATCTGTCTTGGGCAGAGAAACCACGAAATAACAGTTTCCTATTCTTGGTGAAGTCAGGAGGGGAGCCAGCAAATCTGCTTTCTTAGACTTCTGGAGGGCAGTCTGGTGAGGAGGTTCCCTTGAGATTCACCCCTGTGAAGGGCAAGAGAGTCCATGAAGACTGTTTACTCCTCAAGAAGGAAGACTTAAAGGTGCCAGAGCAGGAAGTCTCTGTGTGCTGTAAGATGATTCAGCAGGCAAGAAGACTGGCGCGGGTGGACAGGAAAATTTTTCTGAGGCCCCAGGAAAAAAAAAGAGCATACCTCTTGTGGAAGAGAAAAATATCAGTAGCAAGGAAATGACAGGCTTGATGTTAACTATGTATATACAGATATGCACTGATGTTTCTCTGACTGAGAGGGGACCTAAATATCTTTGTAAATCAAATTTATAATTTAAGTGGCCAGACATGATATCACCTACCATAAAATCAATTTAAAGTCTTTCTCTTATTCCATCTCTTCCATCTCTTTTTTTTTTCTTTTTTTTTTTTTTCCTTTTTTTTTTTTTTTTGACATAGACTTCCAAGATGGGATGCAAACAAAGATTATTTTATTATATATAAATGAAGCTATGTTATAGATACATTATACTGATCAACCAATAAGATAGGTAAGAAATTTATTAGACTCTGAAATGTTTCTTATGGTGCAATACCTGTTATAGGTTTATTTCTGAAAATGTAAAGCTCAGTTCCTCTTTGTAACCAAGGAACTGAGATGAACTGTGCTCCCATTGAGGACTAATCAGCTTTCAGGCCAACAATGAATGTAGACAGAGAAGAAAGTAAAAGAACAAGGATGGTATCTGCTCCTGTGTATCTTTTACAGAATGACTTTCTGAATCAGTGAAAGTTATCTCACAGATAAAAAAAAATGTATTTTTCCTTTATAAGCAAAACTCAGAGAGCAGGCCAGACAATCCACAGTTACAAAACTAATCCCAGTCAATCATAAAACCATAAAACAGAGTAACTTCATGTCAATACATTGAATAACACCAAAAGAATTGCTAGCAAAATCTGCACAAGAACGTCAACAATCCATTTATGTGTCCAGAAAGAGAGGAAGATAATACAATATACATGTTTCACTAGGGCCTCCAAATAGGTTCTGAAGCCAGAATCACCAATCATGTACCACTCAGTTGTCATAGACCATCTACACATGTAATGATACCAACAGAAGTTGGTTAAAGTATACATTTAAAATATATGTCCTTATATATCTATATATATAAAAAATCTGTAGCATAAAAATGATATCTTATTCTTAAGCTTGTGAAATCCAGCCTGTAGAAAAATTTCACTGAACGGGAAAAATTGAAGATTTCTTATTAAAGATTATTTTCTCTCCCTATATATAAGGTAAGATAAATATGATAAATGAATAATAAACATGGCAGGAAACACTTCTCCATACTCGGAAAGTGACTCAGCTCCATGCTGAAGAAATAATGAAGGAGCAATGCTTTCCATAACTACAGAAAGTTTGATCCAAACTTGAATCCTTTGGCTCGTTAACTGAGTCTACCACTCAGAATGCTAAATGCTACCAGCCTAAGTTTTAGCAACAAAATTAACACTATTCTTATTTGCTTTATTATCCTTGTAAACTATATTGCTTTTACTGCTCTTGTCTATAATTAAAATAAATAAACAAATAAATAAATAATCAAGGCTTTAGGTCTTTGACCTATTTAGATATACTGTTGTTTGTATCTGCCCTAATAATTTCTTCTTGCTTTTGCAGCTTCCATTGGAGACAACCCAGTGGATTTTGCCTTAGGAGATACAAAATAAGTTTCGTTTTTTTTTTAGAATGCCAGTGTACTCACCAGGTGGTTTCTAAAAGTAATGAGAGTTACAATCAAGAGACTGAAATAAAACTTCTGGCAGTTTATGGGAAAATCTAGATGTAACCTAGGGCTTCTTTCTTTTCACTGGATTCCTATTTATCTATATGCTGTCTGCCATTAAACAATAAAACAATAGAGGGTTGAACTGCTAGTTAGCAAGCAGTTCATTAATAACCTCATTCAAGACCAAGTGAAATAAAAAAAAGACCTTCTTCTACTAACCTCATGGTGAGCTGGTATCAGAACTACGTCTGTGCAAAGAGTTTCTGCAATAAAAAAAATAATTAACTAGGAGAGGAGAGGAGAGGAGAGGAGAGGAGAGGAGAGGAGAGGAGAGGAGGAATCCAACATTAGAATTCTGCAACACCTTAAACATCTTCTAGCAGTAACAGATACAGAAATTTCTGTCACGGCTAGAAAGGATAGAGTGTTGCTTCTGATTCTCAACTATAATCTCAAAACTCTAACTCATTTTAGAAAATCATTTTGCTAATTTCTACTTGTTCTTAAATGACAAATTGCCTCTGCTCTAGGGAAAATTTATGAACTGCATTCAATACTACCATCTGTTGGCAAAAACAGTTGGTACATCTGTGAAACTAATAAAAATGTAAAATTATTTATTGACTTGAAAAACACATTACAATGCAGAAAATTTTATGCTTTTCTTAGGTTCTGTTTTTACTTATATTTTATCTTCTTTCCTGTTTTGTGTTATCACAGCTCATCTAAAGTTTCCCTATTATTGAATCTAAATCCAGCACACTGGAAACTAGCTGCTTGATTCATATAGAAAACTTGATTGACCAGCAGATACCCTTTAATTTTACTGTTAAACTACAGGACATGTCTAAATACATTTCGTACTTGATTTTTCCTATTGTTTTTTTGTTTTTTTTTTTGTTTTTTTTTCTCTAACGTTAATCTAATCATTGGACTTCTTTATATAAAGAATCAATGTAATTAGGAAAGTACACATTAGAATATCTAAACATTTTTTCTTATATTTTTCTAATTTTAAGCATTTCATCTTGCTTTTGTTTGATTTTTCTACTAAATGTTAACACCTGTGTGCTAGTAAAGTCCTTTATCTACCTTTACAGTCACTACTTTTTGTTGTTACTGAATGTGTCATTTCATAATCTCACAGAATCATGGAATGGCTCAGGTTAGAAGAGACCTCAAGGATCATGAATCTCCAATCCCCCTTCCACATGCAGGGCCACTACCTTCCCATTTAATACTAGACCAGGCTGCCCAGGCCCCATCCAATCTGGCCTTGAACACCTCCAGGGACTGGGCATACACAACCTCTCTGGGCACCCTGTTCCAGCACCTCACCATTCTCATTGTAAAGAAATTCCTCCTATCTAAATCCAATCTAAATCTTCCCTCCCTCAAAACCATTTCTCCTTGTCCTGCAGTTATTGACCCTTTCAAAGAGTCGATTCCCCTCCTGTTTGTAGACTCCCTTTAGGTATTGAAAGGCTGCAATTAGGTCGCCCTGCAGCCTTCTTTTCTCCAGGCTGAACTAGCCCAGCTCCCTCAGCCTACCTTCATATGGGAGGAGCTCCAGTCCCCTGATCATCTTCGTGGCCCTCCTCTGGACCCTCTCCAACAGATCCCTGTCTTTCTTGTATTGGGGGCTCCAGACCTGGACACAGTACTCCAGAGAGGGCCTCACAAGAGCAGAGTAGAGGGGGACAATCACCTCCCTGTCCCTGCTGGCCACCCCTCTTCTGGTGGAGCCCAGGATACCATTTGCCTTCCAAGCTGCATGAGCACACTGCTGGCTCATGTTAAGCTTTTCATCTATCAAGACCCCCAGGTCCTTCTCCACAGGGCTACTCTCAAGGACTGCTACTTCCAGTCTGTATGGATGCCCAGGATTCCTCCGACCCAAGTGCAAAACCTTGCACTTTGCTGTACTGAACCTCATTAGGCTCACCTGGGCCCACCTTTCTAGCCTCTTGAGGTCCCTCTGAATAGCATCCCTTCCTTCTACCATGTCAACCGGCCCACTCAGCTTGGTGTCATCATCAAACTTGCTGAGGGTGCACTCGATTCCTTTGTCAATGTCGTTGATAAAGATCTTAAATAGCACTGGTCCCAAGACAGACCCCTGGGGGATGCTACGTGTTACCAGCCTCCACCTGGACATAAAACCACTAATCACCACCCTCTGTCTGCAGCATTTCAACCAATTTGTTATCTATCAAGTGTTCCATCCATCAAATCCACATCCGTCTAATTTGGAGATGAGGATGTGGTTGGAGACCACGTCAAAGGCCTTGTTCAATCAAGTTCAGGTTAAATGACATCGGTCACCTTTCCCTTGTCCACCAGTGCTGTCACTCCACCACAGAAGGCCACAAGGTTGGTTAAGCATGACCTTCCCCTGGTGAAGCCATGCTGGCTGTTTCAGATCACACATTCATTCCTCTTGTGATCAAGCATATTGTCCAGGAGGATCTGTTCCATGATCTTCCCAGGTACAGAGGTGAGACTGACTAGCCTGAATCTCATCAGCTATGGAAGTGGTTCTTTCATGTTGTAAGTTCTATTTGCCTAGAAATTACTAGTCATATTTCTTTAGTCACATAGCTCTAATATTTAACCCCAGGACAGATGAACAAACAAATACATAAATAAATAGGCAGGAAGACTGAAATGTAGAAAGGATGTAAATGTAGGGGAAAAAAAAGGACAAAAAGCATGATACAGAGCACTTGAAATTTTCAAAGGGTAGGAAAGAACAGTATTTCCCTTCATGTCATCTTAAAATGATTACCTCTGCTTTCCACTTGAGTTGATAGCAGTCACTTGATGATAATATTTTCAAATAGAGTTCAATTTTTGGCATGAGTAACATGAGTAGTTTCACAAATGAGTCAGTCTGGTAATGGGTGGTCTGAGGTCATGTTTGGCATCTATTTGTTTGCATTTTAGCTAGTGAACAACTTATACTATCCATGTGACACTACATTATGACACCAAAGGAAGACATTATACTGTATTCTGGGAAGTAGGCGACTCAAGAACAGGTTGGATGGAGCCCTGGGCAGCCTGATCTATTGGGTGAAACTGGATGGGTTTTAAAGCCCCTTCAAACCCAAGCCATTCTATAATTCCTCTCTGCACATGGAAAATAAAGCAAAACAAAGAAACAGACACTAATAACACCCCCCTGCCTTCCCCCCAAAAAATCACCCAACACTGCACCCTCTCCAAAAAAAAAGCAAAAATAACAACAATAATCAGTTTATTTACAGAGATTTCTTCTAATATGCAGTGACACTCTTCTATTTTAAAAATAAGATATTATAATTATATTATAACTATAAAAGAGAAACACTGTTTCTTGTGTAAGATTCACTAAGGTTCACTAAGGGTTGTCAGACCTCACTGAGTTTTTTCAGTTTCCATAATGTTATATATTTTGTATCCAAAACTAAACCACTAATATGACAGAAATATTAGCAAGTTACATTGCCTTATTACTGTACTATATTAAGCTATGATACTTTTTTTTCCACAGATTAATTATTTTTTCTTTTTTTCCATTAATATGACATGAAAATCAGTGGTTTGAATTTCTGGTTCTCCCATTTCAGAAACTGCTCTGCTACTTAAAATCTACCTGAATTTTAGATCTATAAAGTATGTAGTTACGGTGTGTTAAAATATTTTTGTATAGATGTGTTCCTTTGTGGATTACCTTATGCAAATGCCAGTCCTGCAGGCACAATACACACAACCAAGGACATGCACTCTCAATTAATTTGATTAGTTTCACTAACCTCCAACTATTCATATTCCCAGTATTGCTGCTTTTCTTAGATTGGATAGTAAGAAAAAATTTGATTTTTTAAAAGTAGATTCCATCATAAAAAAAAAAAAAAAGCACGTTCTTTTTCTTCGAATGAGGAAAGACAGATTCTGTTCAAAGTCTTTTGAACTGAATCTTTTTCAGTGAAAATGGAAGCCAGAGTGAATAAATCAACTGGTCTTCATGTATTTACTTCATACTTAATGTATTCCTCCTGTTTTTGTATGATAAAAACCATTTATTGAGCATCAGTACCCAAATTATACCAGTTTTGATGTTGGATCCTAAGACTGTCATCTAGTATGGAATAAACAAAAAGTGTCTGTGAGCAGCTGACCAATAAATTGGACTTCATCACAAATTCAGTATCATCCAGCAAAGCATTGGGATATTGCTGGCTTGAATTTATGAAAAAGGATTTCCAGAGAGTGTGTCAATCATTCAAAAGGATGGTTGAAAATAACTGTTGGATTGGCATATTAATGATCACAGGAGACCAATGTAAATGTCATGAACTATCGGGAAAGAATAAACTGAGTGCTAATACTACCCCTCATCTGTTCCCAGCGTGCACAGATAAAAATTTTATCACAACAAACAGCATGGTAGTTTGCATGCATTATTAAATCATATGCATACAAGAGGGTTTGTAATTAAACAGAAAGACTTACTAGGATTATCATAACTGACAATGACTAGAGCCTGCAAAGTCCAGCTGTAAGTCAAGAGACTAATGTGTATGATTGCTTCTAATTTGTATGACAATTTGTGAGTTATTAATTTATAATACTTTTAGATGTTGCCACAGGGGAGTAGTGCATACAATTAGTCTTTCAGTGTGTATATGTCAAACACGAATAATAAATGTTGAATATATAGCATTATTTATATGCAGTCACTTTTATCTGCCATAATAGGAATAACTTCATTGCAATAAGGAATTTAATGCAGAAATTTAGTAGAAGTGGACTATGTTGTATTATTATGTATGAGCCCTTCTTGTATGCCTTCTGTTACACATTTTTAGTATCAGAATCACATGCCTGCAACTCCTAAGAGTTTATGATGTATTTCAGTGATGAACAATTTAGCCTTAAGGTACTTAATTCATATCATAAAGCCTGTGACATTTACAGAAATACTGGAGATCCATATTCAGCCAATTATATATACAAAGCCTTGAAGTTTGTTAATGTGTGCAGAAGGTTTGTAGTACTCCTCTCTCAACCAAACTGAAAATAAAGAACGTAGTTTATAAAAACAAGTAACACTTCATAACTGCCTTCTTTCTTCTGTAATCTGAGATGTAATGAAGTGTCCCACATCTTAACTCTATTCTTTGTATTTTGTTTTATTTGCTCTGTCTGAATAGGCTGAATATTGAGCATCTGGATTTGGGCAATGCTGAATCTGTCAAGTAGTTGATTTTATTGCTCCCTAAAAGCGAAAAAGAGGAGGAAAAAAAAAAAAAAAAAAAAAAAAAAAAGAGAGAAGAGTGAATTCATGGTTTCTGAGCTGTAATCACTAAAGATCTAACTGTGAGATAACAGTACATCCCCAACCTGAAACTCCAAAAGGAGAACATTTTTCATACATAAAAATACAATATAATATGATTTATGTTTTACAGAAATTAATCTCAAATAAAACTCTTCTGAGCTCCCCTGGGACTTTTTGGTCTAATCGTAGATGAGTAGTGACCATGACAAACTAAGACGCTGCAGAGAAATTTCATTTCATGTGTCTGCACATTGATTTCATTTTTCTCCTATTCTATCAGTTTAGCTCAGCTTTAACTGTGGACTGCCTTTTACTACTAGATTATGAGAAGCTTAGCATAATGAAGCCCAGCATCTTCTGACATCTTAAGTTCTATAGGATTTCAAATAACAATCCTTTTTTTTCCCTTCATGTTCAAGTCCCCAACACTTGGAAGTGATTGCTGAGTAAAACAATGACTTGAATAGCTTCAAATATTTTATATCAAATAGATATCTTATTTATGCAATGTGCAAAGCTGATTACCCTTTAATTTTCAATTATTGCACTGAAATGTAAGCTGTTTTGTTTTATTTTCTATCTTTATCACAAGACATATCATTAGAGGTCAAGAACTATGTTTTATTAATAATCCATTTCAGTGTACTTGCTATTAAATTGTAATACTGTTTCCTCCTAAAGAATAAAACAATTGTACGTAACTCAACATCTATATTCAAAAGTACATTGAAAACAGTGCATTTCGCAAGGGTTAATTGTGGTAGTAAAATCAAATTGGTTATACAAGAGTAACTGAAGAAAAAAATGCTTGTCTTGACTAAAAGGATTTTATAAAGAAAATAGCTTATGCTCTTGAAAAACTTATGTCACAGTGGCATGAAAAGTCTCTATAGAAATCAAGATAAATATTAGTCACATGAGGAAAGAAAGAGACACAGTCATGCAGGTAGTACTTTCCAGGTTTTACTGTACTGATTGCCCTAAATGAAAGGCATTTTTATTCCCTATCATTGAATATCTATAGATTCTTCCGATCTTTATGAAGTCACGATAACGGTCCATGTTAGCCATGTTACATTTGTAGGGCATTTTCATGTTGCCTTTCTCACAGAATCCTCTGCATTTTCCATTCTAACCAGTGCTACACTCAGTAACTTCCATTACCTTTTTTCCTGAACACACAGATACTCTCCCTACTTCTCATAACTGACAAAAGGTATATCTGAGGAAGAAGCAACATTTCTAAGAGACAGTACCAATCTCAAATGTAATGCAGCTCACAGCACCTTCGTGTGCCAGACGACAGCCATAGTACATTAATATCTACTTGTTCTGTTAAAGTGATTGGAATGTTAATGCTGATCAGAGTTTCTTGGTGTTGGTCGTCACTATCAGCGGAGTAGTGTCTCAAGAGATATTCTCTACCTTGATGATAGACAAGCAAAAAGCTGCATTCAGAATGTTGCAAACAAAACACAGTACTGGGCAATTGGCTGAAGCCATGGCTGACTCTCATTACTTCATTCTTTTCCACCACCTGAGGGAAAGATTCCAACTCTAGGAGCCCCTCTAAAAAAAATTCCACAACAAATGCTGGAATACTCTGTACAAGACAGCAGTGTATGCATGTACAGGTTTAATTTCAGCTCTTCCTTAACTAGTGAATGCAAGGGGCATTATCTTAAACAGGAAAGTTATGATGCCCATACAACAAGTCACTAACAAGTCATTTATTAGCAGTAACTTTAGTACTCATATCTCTGCTGTGTCTTAAAAGAAGATTGCTCATCTATACCAACAGATTTCTATGCTATGACAACACATAGTCACATAGAAATTCACACTTGTTCCTAGTTTGTGGATAAGACCTTTCTTTTTCTGCTTTTATTTTCTCACATTTTGCCTGTGTCATGAGCAGTCATTGGAGTGCCACTGGTCTCAATCCGCCCAACCAGCACACACTGACAGGAACTTCTAATTAGCAAGTCTATCACTTGTACCTTGTTATCCTGTTGTCTGCTCTTCCTCTATAGAAATGCAGCACAGGATACAATTTTTTTTTCACATCTAGTTTCTCATCCAGACCTAGAGATCATTCACTTTCAGTCATGAGAAAGTGAAGAGCACAGTCATTTTTCCTGGGTCCTTATTTCCAGCTCTGTACCAGACATGGAGTTCTGAGGAATGCTATATACCACATAAATCTACGTAGAAATTTCAATAAAACTTGGCCTCCACATGTGTAAATCTTCTCTTTTTTCTTCTGACAAACCCTATAGCCTGCA
>NW_024962263.1:38484050-38511187 GCF_019238085.1 Lagopus leucura
ACAGGAGTAAAAGAAAATAAAAAACTAAGAATGACAAAAAGAGAAATGGTAACTCTATGCAGAAATCCATCCCTGCCTCTTGTTTGTGAGAAGTGGAGGTCTCAGGCTTTTGGTACAGCTGTCATAAATGAAATGGATGAAAACTACTGACTTTAACAAGACTTAACGAAGTGGGAGAGATCTGTGTTGGGTACCAGCTTCCAGAGGAGTTGTGTGCAGAGCACTTAGAATGAGAAGTCAGATCCACAGACTATGACCTTGCATGTGAAGCACATCATGGATACTAGGTTCATAGGACCAAGCTCTATCTGCTGCAGGGAATAACAAGAGGGAGAGAAAACAAAATTTTTTCTTCTCTCCAGTAGTAAATATGATCTGAATTTCATTTTTACAGAGAGAAGGTGAGGGGCTTGCTTGATGAAGGCATGTACATGTGGTTTTTCAAAATGATGTTGACAATTAGACAACAGGCCAACAGTGAAAAAAAAAAAAGAAAAAAAAAAAAGTTCTTTATTGACATCCCAGCTCTTCCTCACTTTCTTGCCCTTTTGGACTGAAGGCAGTAGAGCAGGCTTTTTGAAGAATCACCACAAGGGCTGGGGAGGGGCTGTCTTTACCAACTATCCATTACAAGGTGCCCTGAGGCAGCTCACAGAAGTCAAATGAAATCAAGGATCCTTTTTTCAAGGATCCACAGTTTGGTCTTGAGTTCCATACACTTTTTAGGCTCAATATAATCTCATTCTGTCTGATGAATGACCAGCTCTCTGTTTCTTGTCTCTTGATTTTCTTTAACTCAAAAGGCAAGATGTCAAAGCCTTAAAGGGATTCAATCTTTTATTCAGGTTGATAAACCTTCGATGTGCACTGCCTGTAGGCTAAGCTCAACTCAAGCTAATGGGTTCCTCCCTTTCTATGGATGATTGACATAAAGTGAAAAAGACAATGGAATAAGGAGAGAGTTAGATACATAGTAGCAAGTAAATCCTACTAATGAGAGTGGGAAAGAAATTATTTCAGAACAATAATTTAGCTAAAAAACTGCAGAAGGGCCAAGATGAAGATGTCATGTGTAAAATGGGGATGAGGTAACTGCAGCATGCAATGCTATTTTCCCATCTTTTACAGATGGTTTAGGAAACCATTGGATTTGACCGTAGGCAAAATATCCAAAAGGTGATAGGAAATAAAGTAGAAATAAACAGTTTCAGATAAGGTCACAAGCTGAATATCTACAAACATAATGTTTTACGTCCATGAATTGACTGCCTTACCACTGTGGGATGCAAAACCTTTCAGCCTTCAATACCTCCAAAATACACTTTTTTTTTTTTTTTTTTTTTTTTTATCAGTTGTTTCTTTCTTCCACCTGCACAATTTCTCTCAAATTTCATATTAAATTTCCTTTATCAAGTGGTTCCTTTCTCATTAGCCATCCACTTCATAAGAATACATCTGGATCTGAATTACACCTGAATTTGTTCAAGAAAATCTAAAGCTCCTCCCAGCTCCTTTCATCCAGGCTCCTTTGCCATACCAATATTATGCCTGAAAATAAATTGCTTAATAAGTTAGAAATCTTATTTCAGCCACTACCCTGCAACAAATTGAGGCTTTTCCCCAGTATTCTGGTGGCCTTCGTTCAGCGTAGCAAAACCTGCTGCTTTTTGATGTTGTTCTTTTTTTGGTAGGTTTTGTTTTTGTTATGTTGTGATTTTTGTTTGTTTGTTTTTCTGATTCTTTTCAACCAGGAAAGAAAAAAGTACTTAAGTCTGACTTTGAACATTGACTCTCTGAAAACTTAGGTGCTTACTAAAGAGATATTAATTATTGCAGAAAAATCTTAGATGCTGACCAAGGTAAAATTACCACAATTATCTATTTGAAAAGATGCAGTAAAAAGAAGAAATGTTTCCAAAAAGGCTTTCTAGTTCACAAGGATGATCTACTTGCTGTTCTTCCTCAACCGTTTATCTATGGTTAAAATTCACTTCTAAGCATATTAATTCATGTGAAGTAGTAATTGCTGAAGTCCTGATACCTAAAGTGTTCAAGCATAACTCCTGGTATATATTTTGAAGAGGCTTTATTTAAGAAAATTTTAAACTTGTGCTACTGAAGTTGATAATTTTATATGTGTTGCTAACATGAAACTTGAGGAGAAATCCAATACATTCAATATTAAATATATCAAGCTGTAGTATTAGCTGCAAACTTGAAAACCTTTCTGAAAAATTTCACCTGAACACTTCATGAGAATTAGAATAATTGAACTTGATTACATTGTAGTGATCACTATAATGCTTTTATGCATTTGTGTCCTAACGCACTTTCTGAATGTAGTACAGGAATTACAATTTAAAATCTGGGTATTATTTTTTTTCTTTTAAGCTAGTTAAATAAATATGAAAGAAAAAACTCAGCATAAGTGATCCATAATGATTGCAGTTTTCAAAGAATATTTCATAACTTACAGATTTTCCCAGCTCTTACGGTGTTAGTTTTTAACCTACTAATTATTCAGCTTCAACTGTATTTTTGAAGATCAGTCTTCAGTTTGGAGATACAATCAAATCAAAGAAAATATGTTCATTGGGCTCATTATTATTATAAGAGAATAGCTTTAAATATAGACAGAACTGAATTAAATTTCTAGATCATCTTAGAGATCTCTTCCAACCTAAACAATTCTATGATTCTGTGATAAAAGTGAACAGAAGATGGAACAGGTTTTAAGTTCAAAATTGAGTATTCTACTTCTATATAGCCCCCCAAGTAAAGAATAAGAGAATTACTGAGCCTGAAAATGTTATCCATGTATGGGTTGGCTGTACTGAGATAAGTAAATGTTCAATTTTGCTTCATAATATATGCAGAAGAATTTCCTGTTAATGGAAATTTTGATACTTATTTACATAGAGGGTTTAATTTGATTCAAAATAATTGGTTATAGTATATAACGCATGCAACAAGAATCATCAGATATCTCTGAACAGTTAACCAGAAAATTTCCCTCCCAAGAGATTATCGTGCAGGAAACTCTCACAGCCACTTTGGCAGAACTTCAAATTGATTTTTGTTTATCTGGGAGAATACTTCTGAGGATAAAGAAAGCATTTCTGATTTCTATCATCTATATCATTACTATCCCATGAATAAGTAGAAACAAGCTTTTGGGTTCAGTAAAATATTCTTCATAATTATTTTAAAAAAGAGAAGATATGGAACTGTTCCCCTAGTTACGTTTACTCTTTTTGGTTCTGTGGTACTCCTAAGAACATTAACTTCAAATCAGTAAAACATTCTATTTCTGTACCATTGAATGTATTTTGCATGGAATGAAATTCAGTGAACTCAAGTTCACTGAAATCAAACTTATTATCTAAATAATACTGCAATGAATACATTCTCTTTCTGATAGAAAAAAATAATTCTCTATTGTATAATTGGAAAGCTATTTCTTGAAATATTTGCTAAACATCTGGGGAAGGCATCAAGTAAAATGTCAAAACTACCCTTTCATTATAAGATGCAATTGTATCCATTTCCAAGAGTATTTATTTACTATTTCTTTCATTTTATATAGAATACATTATTTCCAGCAATATAAAATATGCATTCGTCATTGTCAATTACTTTTCTCTGAAGTTCATTTCTGATCTCACCTAGAAGAAGAAGCCATAGCACAGGTTTACTTTCTCACTATTCCACTAAAAAGGTGGCTTTTTCAGTAATTTCTGTTGCTTTGAGTTGTGCATTTTGTGTTGTGTTTCACATAAAGCATGTGAAAAAAATATAATGCAATGACCTTCTAAAATATTTTAAAAACTACTTATCTGACAAATTCACCTTCTTCTTTATTCAAATTAAAATGAAGAATATGTTTGGTAAAAAATAAACAGTAGGAGAATGCTCATAAGCATATTTTCATTTTTAAAATCTAGTCCTTGTTCACTTTTGCATATAATAAAAAGGTTAAATACGTCTCATGGACATCAGGAGATTCTGCTCAATTTTGAATAAAAAAGGATTCAAACCGGTTCCAGTATGACAGTACAATATGAAAATATGTCCTTATTGCTTAAAGAAGACTGTAGAAACTTTCCAAGGATTAGTCCTAAAAATACAAATCATCTTAATGCTGAACTGTTGTCACAGTGACTGTAGGTGGTGGCTTTTATTCTCTTGAGTTTTTTGAACGTATGCTAAACAAAGTTGTTTAGCATGTATTCTGGCTGTTTTAATGGTCAGTCTGTATCAATACAAATCATCTTAATGCTGAACTGTTGTCACAGTGACTGTAGGTGGTGGCTTTTATTCTCTTGAGTTTTTTGAACGTATGCTAAACAAAGTTGTTTAGCATGTATTCTGCTGTTTTAATGGTCAGTCTAACCTTTCCTGTCAAAAAGACAAAGTGCTGCTTCTTTCCTGTAAAATGCCCGTAATGTAGCTAAAACTTAAGAATCATCTAAGTATTCTGTGGACATCACTTTCCACTTATTTATCTGCACAATTCTACACTGTAAGTAGCTATCGTAAATTGCAGTCTTATAAGTTAAATAATACTGATTTAAGAAGTCTTCTGGCCTTAAAAGGAGAAGAAATAAAGACGATTTAATTAAATTACTTTGGGAATGAATTTAAACACAAGAAGCAATAACTTTATGAAAAAGCTTCATCTGTGATAAATTCAAAGCTGTTGGCTGAATATAGCATTCACATCATTGTAAATTCGTATAATAATTCTCTGACACTTAACAGAACATTTATTTCTATCCCTTTAATTCTGCTTATTACAATGTGTTATGTGATCAATACTATAAATGCACCATTAACCACCCTGTGGTTAATGTAACTGCTAACATAACTTTGGACCAATACCTGGATGGATTTAAAACTGAAATATAAATCTCTTTGGTTTCTCTTTATTCCATTTTATTTATTTATTTATTTTAAATGTATAGATACATTTCAGTGTTACGTGATATAAAGAATAGTAGCTGGAGAGTAGCTTTTCCATGCATAAAGTATTGGCTTATAATGTTTATAGAGGAAAAAATATAAATGGGATTAATTTCTTTTTGCAAGTAGATTCTGTCAGCGCAAACTTTGTTTTTATCAGTCCAAGCACATAGCACCTAGCTTTGGGAGATATCTATATCCTTCCAAACTTTCTGAACATTCTCAAGTCTCAGAGCATTATGAAATTGCAGAAAGGCTGAGGTTGGAAAGGACCTCTGGAAGCAATCTGGTCCGATGCCTTACTCAAGCAGGGGCATTTAAAGCATGTTGCTGAGTACCATGTCTGGGTGACTTCTGAATACCTCTCAAGAGAGAGAATCCACAGCCTCTAGAGGAAACATTCTGATGTTCAATCGCCTGCACAGTAAAGTTCTTCCTCATATCTAGACAGTATTTTTACTGACATTATTAATATTATTTGCAAAACAATGCTCTTTAGTCATTATATGCCTGATTATAAAAGCTTGTTGTCATTAAAGTTAATCTATCTGTGTGCTGCTTTAACACTAACAAGTCTTATCTTTGTCATTAGTAATGGTTCGCCATTAATAAATGTCCTCAATCACTGCTGGATTTAATTAAATAATTTATGTTCTCTACCTCCAATTTCTCTGCAGTCTGGGGGACCACAAGCATACACCAATGCTTACACAAGCTTCCATCAACATAAAAAATATAATCACAAAACTTGCAGTAAAGTAGCATGTTAATCATAGTGTCTGCATTTGTAATATCTAGATATTTGCATCATTCCAGTTCTCCAGGACAGGCAACTCAGTGGCTTACGTCATGCTACATAATAAATGAGCCTTAGGAGGAACTAGACGTAAGTATGTTACATTGCATAGCATTTTTTTTTAATTTTCCTACCTTGCCACATGACTGCCAAGCACCTACTGCTTAACATTTATATACGCATACCACATGATTATACTGGGTTTCAAAGGTAATTCACATATACCACTATAGATGATTTTTTAAAATATTGGTTGGTTGTGTTCAAAAGACAGCGTGACGTAGGTTCCTTTCCAGAAATAACTCATTGCCTAGTTTAAATCAAAACAAATCTCATAGTTTTGCAGAAACTACTTCTTTGCAAAAGAGAAAGGGAAGAGATGTCCTGTCTGGCTGGTTGTCATTATGCTAAGCTGTATAAAATGTTTATATGAAAGAACTCCATTAATCCTCTTCTGTTTCATGACCTCGGATTGAGAATCTAAGCATCTGGCTGCATGCTTTCCACATTTCACCTATTCCCTCCTGCCATTTGCCTTGAATTTGGCGTATTCTAGGCTCAGCAAACATGTCTCAGAACCAGAGATATGATGAGAAGTCCATGGTAGGTCCACTTCAAAAACGTACTTTATTAAATGTATTTTCCTAAGTCACCTCAGCGAACAAGAGCTCTAGAGAATTCAGTTCTAGCAAGCTTCAATAGGTAGTATGATTACATTGATTATGTTGATTATAACACAGTTGTGTGTATATGTTCAACTTGTGCTGTACTACTCTCCAGCTGTTGCATTTTTAGTGACCTACAATTAATCATTCATAGTTTTTCCTCAGTGCCTTAGGATATTGTTATCATCTTGTGCTTCTACATTTGAAATACCCTCCTCGTTTTTCTTCAACTGCCTTGAAGATATGTGTTTGTAGAAAAAAATTAGTCACTGGTAAATCCTTGATGATGATAGAATGTATCAACACTGAATAGGTCAATCTTCAAATATGTCTAGGTAGAAGACATATGTAATAAGATTACATAGGTAAAGTACTTTGCTAACTTTTAAGTATTATTTTCCATTAATTATAGAAATATCAAAACTGTGTCACAATATAGTTTCCCATGCAGATCAAGCCTCAAACACAAGGATGAAGCAGTATGAAGCCACTAACGCCCATGACATTTTCCATGTAATTTTTTTGTTTTTTTGTCTATTTCTCAGCTACCTTCTTCAGTCAATGATGTTAGCAGGTTACTAACATGTCTTCCATCTTGAAGTCATCCCAAATTTATAGCATAGTCACAGAATTTGGAAAGCCATCTTGTGACTAACTCCTTTTGAGGCAGACTTCTTTAGACATTGTCAGCAAAGGTTGAGAGTCACCTCCACTCTTGGCAAGCACTGCTATAACATAATAGTTTGGGGATGTTGGAATTGATAAAGGATAAACATGTATTGTATTTTGTGCCTTGAATCACTGCCAGGAAATGAAGCTAGGAAGTCTGATGAAGTTTCTTCACAGAAAAAAAATAAAAACCCACTGAAATTAAAATCCTAATGGCAACAAGGGCCCATCTGGAGGTTGTTTTCCAGGAAGTATTCACCCAGTGGGAGAAATCAGCACTGAGAAGCAATAAAAGGAAGAAAGTGTCTTATTTGTGTTCTTAAAAATTTCTGGTCCAGTGGTCCAGCACACCCAACCCCACCTCAAACTGGTTGTCTACCAGAATGAGGTTTACCACGATTCTCTGATGTCTGGAATAAATAAAACAGTGCCTGCATCCAAGAATGAGTCTGTGAAATGATTTATACAAAGAAAGTCAATCTGGGTGTTCTCCCAGTACGTATTTCAAGTATGTATAATTTGCTGATGTCGATGGAGTTTTGACAGGACAGTAAGAGGAAGGCAGAAATGGAGAGGACTCATTGGTAAGAGTTTGATGCTCAAAAATCAAAATGCTGAAAGTGATTTTAAGCAGTTAAGTTCCAGCCTTGAATGAATTCATCTATTTTGAATAAAATTAGAATATATGTATTTACTAATATTGAGTAGAGAACATGTCTCATAAGCATTGCAATGCAACCAAGATGCCTTTTTTATATACTTTTTAATAGTTTTTTAGAGTTCTATGTGCAGTTTGATGCAGCTCAGAAGTAAGTATATTTTGAAAATACTTCAGAAAAGAAAAGACAAGAAGAAAAGGCACATATGTACATACACCTGTCTGCTTTTTGCATAAAACTAAAAGCTAAATTTATATAGCTACTTGGATTCTCAACTTTTTTTATTTCTTTCAGAAATAGAGAAAATGATCAATGAATTGGTGCAGTAGTGAACAAATAACAGGCTTACCCTATTTTATGTAATTGTTGTTGAATTATGAGCATCTTGAATTGTTTCTTGTAATGAAAGAATGAGTTACCTTGTTTTGGCTTACTTTCAAAAATGAAAGGAAGTCACAGGTCCCAAACGGTGTGCTACAAATCTAGAAGGCACATGCAAGCAGAACACATACCTGTGGCTGCAACACAACAAGTTGTCTAGAAGCTGGCTGGCATCCACGTAACAAAAGAAAGCTTTCTAATTCCAATGTAGTTCACATTCTGTATGAATGTTTTGTGTATATCTTCAGTCACTGCAATTTCCTTTTAACCTGCAAACTCATTTGGATCATAGGAAACTTCAAAAGCCATTGCCTCCTGACCTGTTCCCTTTACACACAAAGGATTATTGTTGGCTCATGTTAGTTATCCGATCCCAACTTGTAGCTAATTTCTGCTTCTGTCAGGACAGAAGACTGGGAAGAAGGCCTCCTGCATTGTACTACAGTTGTCACTGAAGCTTTGCTGATCAATCCATCCTATTCCACTGAAAAGGAATTTTGTAGGCTTATTCCTTGTTTCCAAAGACTATCTAGTTGTCATAAGAGTTTCTCCTAAATCAGAGTAGACATTGTTACAGGATTTTCAGGATGAAACTAACAGATATCTCCATTAACAGTTTCTCCAAATTCTTCCTATATAAGTTTTCGTATTCTCTAGTTTTCGTGTACTTTCGTGTATTCTGCTGAATAGATATTTTTTTAGCTGACATTGGTAAAGGTTGTTAGAGTAGCAAAAGTGGCATGCACTACCTCCTTGTGACAGAAGAAGTCATTCAGGGTCCAAGAAGGTCTACATCAATTATTTACACTTCTAGGGACAGAGACAAATAGCTGTCAAGCCTGGTGGTGTCATGTACTATTTCAGATGCTTTCTAAAAGGCAGCACAGAAAAAACACAAGGATTCATTTCTTGAAAACAATCCACATTGTAGCAAGCCTACCATCTGACAATCCACACAAAAGGGTTTTTGCTGCCTTTTCTATCTATCTCCTATTGTACTGTGCTTTCTTTATTTTGCTTTTCCATCCACTAGGCACTTGTGCTAAGACAAAAGGAAATTGAACACACAAAATGCAACAAATTAAATGTGCCAGATGATCTAGCTGTGTAAAAGTCCAGCAAGACACTGTCCATGAAAGTGTATACCAGGAAAACTTTATTCCTTGTCTGAGTTTTGCTTCAGAAAATCTCATGCAACAGGAGACCAGAGGATCTATTATGAATATTATTTTTTTAAAACTTTTTTTATAAGTAGGTGTGGGGACTGCTGTTTTGTTGTTTTTGTTGTTGATGATGATTATTGTTGCCTAGACAAGCAAAGTTTATTTCGTTATATCATGGGAATAGCTGTGTGGGAGCTTATGTGATTCCTTCAGGATAAATTGAAGTTTGCAACAATCTATCCTCATCTTTACCTAATGCCTTTTTCAGTGTTTGTGTGAAGCATTCTGCTAATCCATTTGGAGTTGGGTAATAACAATCTGATCTAGTGTGTTTTTCTCAGTTTTTTTCTACTGGAAAATTGGAAATTCTGCAGAAAAATATGAAAGCTCTTAATCTAAAACAACCTCTTCAGGCAAGCCATATGGGACAAATCAAAATCACAATATGCCTCAGTAATTTTAACAGAAGTGTTTATCATATGTGCTATTTCTGGCCTCCTACAATAAACAAAGTCTATAATTAAGTGCATTTATTTATTTTTCACTACTAAACCAAGATGCACCACCAGTGGTTACTTCCATGCTTATAAAGAGGATAAAACAGACTGATAGATATTGTTCATATTGACTTCCTAAGTGGAGGTCTAGCAACCAACCAAGGCTAACCCATCATAATTTCTTGTCTCAGATTTCATCTTAATATTTATGAAATGAAATATTTACTTTAACCTGACATAACCAAACACATGAATGAGATTTGCTTATTCAGTAGTGGGAATTGTATGGAGAAATCATGTTTGACTCTGTCTTGGTGTAGATAGTTTCATAATTTTTCATGACACTATGGTTTTCATCTAATATAAGGAGTTCACTACCCTTGTCTACTTTCAGGTGGTTATCTTCTATCTTCCTTGTGCAGTACTATCTGTGGCATTGAAATCACTCCTGGTAGGGTTTCATGCTAAACTGCCTCATTGACAAGAAAATTTGAAAAATAAATAATGCTAAAATTCTTAATGCATTTTTATTGCTCTAGGAGAGATAATAAACAAAATACTCAGTTTCAGAATTACACTCTCATCTAGTCAGTATGATGTATTATGATTACAGGAAAAAAAATCCTTCCTTATAATGGTGCCCAAATGATAGAAGGACAGGGCATGTATGCTCACCTACCACAACTTCTTTAATTTACTGGAGCAATGAAAGACCACAGCAAACCTGTGTGACGAACTACTTCTATAGAAGAAATCTAGATTTAACTACAGTTTTAGGTCTGACCTGGTCTAATAAGCTGTCAAAACAGTTGAGATTCTTCGTAAACTTGTCTTCTGGACACATAAGTGAGTGTCAAACCTGGAGGGCCTTGAATTGATGCATACCCCATCACCCCTGTAATTTGCACCAGCCAGCAGTATGTATAACCTCCACAAGGTAAATTCTACTCTCCACAAAATGTTTTTTATTGGAAAATACTCATCTCCAGGTAGATGCAGTCAGTTTATCAAAGCCTTTCCTCACAGACACGTCCACGAATATTGCAGTTCATCCATTCTAAACAGAGAACTTAAAACAAACATGCACCAGAACAAACAGACACACATCTATGAAAGACAGTTGTCTGAACCCCCCCTTTTTTTTTTTTCCTTGGCTCAAAGCTTTATTGGTGAGACTTTTTTGGTGATAAGACTCTAACTGACAACTGTGAATTATCTAGGGGGGCAAGTGGTGGGTGTCACTGTGCCACAATACTTCTGCTTATGATTGTAAAGATAAGCAGAAGTGGGACAAGCAGTCTTTTTTTGGGGGGGGGGGGTGAGGGAAGTGGGGGAGTGGGGGGTGCCTGGAAGGAGCTGACCACTGCAAAAGGCGATAATGCTTGTGCATGGCAACAAGGGCATCACTCCTTGCTGGCTTATCTGTTGTGCCAGTTGTGTCACACTAACATAGAGAAAAGAAGAAAAAACAAAAAAAACTGAGAAGTGGGGGATAAAAGGTTCCCATTAAACTAAGTACTTTGGAGAGGAACACCCAAAGAAAAGATATCTGGGAAGAGGAATTCCCGAAGAAAAGAAACCCTGGAAGAGGAACTCCCTGAGGAAAGGAACCACCTGGCAAATGAATTCCTTAAGAGTAAAAAAAATTACCTAGGAAACAACCCCCTGGAGTCTGCTTGCTGGGAAGCTTCCTGGCTCTCTCCCATCCCCTGCAGTGACTGGATGAGTTCTTCAGAACAAGGGAAAACTGTGAGCTACACTGGAAACCTCGGTGGTGACTATCTCTCTTGCTTTCTACAAAGACTCCTTGCTTTTATTTCTTATCTCTTTTCAATTGCCTGTCTTCCCTTTCCCACCTCCCTAAGCAAGTAGGATTTGTAAAAAGCTGGCCGGGCAAACATTTGACCCATTGATTTGTCTTAATCTCACTGTTGGATATGTACATATATAAAAGAACCTCCTCTCCCTCCTATAATTGGAGTGAGAGAACATCAAACACCATCCTCTCCTGCTTTGGCAATCTTCTCTATAATCCTCATCTTTCATCACCATCATTACTAGTTTATCCTTCAGACTGTTCACACTCTGCTCTTGATAATACCCATAGACCTGCAGACATTCAGAATGATAACACTGCTCTGCATGAATATAGAAGGTTTGTCTATCAAAGATGCACACTGTCACTGTGAGCAATACCTATCTTCAGCAAAGTGCACCGTGCTTTATATAACACCCCATCTCTGACAAACAGGTCATCTGTTAAGCAAGCTGTGGGTCAAGAAAGACACAATGTCAAGCACTTTTCCCAGTGCTTAGCACACATATGTGCCCTACCTGGCAACTCCTACAGTCACCTTTCACAGAATAGAACAAAATTTGTAATACAGCCTTGCACCTAAAGCACAGCAAGGAAAGAGGTGCAAGGTGCAAAGGAAAGGAGAGAATCAGCAAACATCTCAGGGCATATGACAACACACTCCTCATATTTTCTCAAGTATGCACTCCATTATTGATCTTCAAAGGGTCTATGCATTTTGACTCTGCATTTTTTATCAGTCTGGCAATTAAAAGAGTGGTAGCAATGCTTTTACTCACATCCTTATTTATTATTCCATTGTCAATGGAGGCTAGTCTGATAGTAGATCATGCGCATTCATAGCATATGGGTCCCTTCTGCAGCTTGTCTTAGATGTTCAGCCTTTCCAGTAGCATACCCACAGAGCTTTTATTTCCTCTTGTTCTTGGTGCTTGACCACTTGAACACATGGACTTTGTACTATCAGTCCAGTTACTGACACTTAGACCTCTTATATCTAGAGGACAGTCCTGTTTGTAGATCACAGGCATTCATCCAGAATCAACACCATTCATACAGAAATGAGAGTGCACGTAGAAAGAAAATATTTATAAGCCAAATTTGACAAGAATATTGAATAGACTGTTATGGTAAGCTCATCATACATATGATGAACTCTGATTTCTGATTAGCAGAGGAGATCCACACAACAAGATTCCAATCCTTCAAGTATTCATGTGCACAAAAAGAGGGATATTCTATGTATTAAGAGTTTTGCTCCTCTAGGCTAACAAGAGTTCATCTGTTTAGTTTAGTAGGGTGGCTTAATCTATTCTATTCTACAAATAATTTACTGTCAAGGCCATGTAAAATGACACTGAGTATTTGTATAAGGTATATATTCATATACATGTGTGGGAGCAAATCTCAGAGGTATATCCCTCTGCTTCCTGAATTTGGTTGTTGAATTCAGTCATCATCTGGAATTTTCTATCAGACCAATATCCCCTCTCTTCTCATCTGTGATGCTGTAATCCAGTTGTGTTGCTGGCATATCTCCATGCTATAATTGAAGCATACACTTAGTATTGTTTTAGTCAATGTCACAAGCTATGTCTGAGGCAGTGGGAGGTGATGTGCACTTGCAGATGTCTTAATACTGCCAATCTTAATTACAGGTGAATAGGTTTTAACTAAACTGATCAATTCTAGAGTGCAGAAAGCAGGTGCGGAAAGACCTCTTCATTGTCAAACATACCAACCAGGGTAGATGTGACAGGCTATTCCATGAAATAGAAAGCTGTTCATTTGTGTCTTTTGCATGCAACTTATTTCTGATTATACAGATGGCCTCCAACCTTGAGGTTGGAGGAAGGCCTTGCCTTTTCATGGGAGGACAGATTTATCTACTCAGGTATTCAGAGATATCCTGAAAGGGGAAAGAGGTGTAGCTTGCTTTGAATGTGACTTGTGGTATCATCTTGTTGAAAATATTTTGATTTGAAACTTAATTTTCACAAAGATGTGCATATGCAGTCTCCATTGAATAAGGCCACAAATATTATTAGACAGATGGAGAAGGCTCCAAGCAGACCTCATTGTGGTCCTCTGATATTTAAAAGTAGCCTATAATCAGGAAGGAGGCCAAGTTTACACATAGCCTGACAGTGATAGAACAAAGAGGAATGATTTTAAACTAAAAGAGGGAAGATTAAATTAGACGTCACAGAGAAATTTTTCACTCAGTGAGTGGTTAGAATCTGGCACAGACTTCCCAGAGAAGCTGTGGTGCCCCATCCCTGCAGGTGCTAAAGGCCAGGTTGGATGGGGCCCTGGGTAGCTGAGCTGGTGGGGGGCAGCCCTGCTCATGGCGGGGGGGGGTTGGGTTAGCTTTGAGATTCCTTCCAACCTGAGCCATACTTTGAGTCTATGATAAGTTATTCAGCACTTCAGAAGAAGCATCTTATGAACTAAGATAGCTACTTCAGGAATTTCAGACAAAGAATGAACACATATTTAATCATGAATCTTGTTCCTTTATTTTGTATCAGTGGCCTAAAAGCCAACACTGAAAATGTTTTAAAAGATGAAAAATATTGTAGAATTGGTTAAAAAATAAAGAGTACGTATTGTTGCTTTAGGATGATGTAGATCAGTTGATAAGCTAGGACATGAGAAATATTAATTTCATAACAAAATAAAGTTATTCTGTGCTTACATTAGGAAGATTTTACAAGGTTGCAAAGACTTCAGAAGGCTGAAGTGAGTAGTCAGTCAGCTAAGTAGATATTTTCAATGTCATAACTAAAATGTGTAATTAATGAGAATGTGAAACAAAAGCAAAGAGATTCAGTTATTATTGTCTATAACTTGAGAGGAATATTAAAATACTGGTGAGGATTTAAAACAAAAAAATTAATTTCCTGAAACAGCTGTTCCAGTAATTTAAAAGAAAAAAATCAAAAAAATTCTCACAAATATCTTGTTTTGTTTTTAAATAAGAAACTAAACTGAAAAGAGTGGTTTGATCATACTGCTAAAGTATTTGCATGGCTGCATTTTCAGGGTAACTGTACTTGAAAAAGTTTTGTAGGGATTTTCATTGTAACAAAAAAGAAAATAGTTTCAAGATCCACTGGATGTTTGTTTATTTTTGAAGGGGGCAAGAAGTCTTTTTGTTTGTTTGTGTGACACATATTCTATTTCTGCCTGAAAAAAAAATACTCTCTTGTGTCCAGAAACCAATCAACATTCTTCAAGTATTTTAACTTCAACATAAGCATGACTTTTGCATCCATGTAATGACTGACTATTAGGCTAATAGAGAAGTACTTTGATATATAACTGGAAAGCCTACCTGGGTACCTTAGGTTCCTCAACCTAATCAAAGTACATCTTCTATCTTCCAAAGTTCTTTTTAATTCTTTTGTGTTTCCTAATAAATAAATGTGATTTTGAAATATATCATTTTTTAAGACAAGGTGGAGGTTGGCTTTAATGTCAAGCAGGGCAGTTTTTCCTCCTTCTATTTTGTGCATCTAAAGAGATGGAAGGTTCTTTTGATGGAGTGATTTCTGCAGCCATTAAGGATGAAATTTGATAGTACTTCATGCTGAGATGTTTTTTGCTTCCGTGACTGAAGTCTCTTTGTCTGTTAAACTGTCGTTCACAACAATTATTTTCTGTTTGCACTTTGACCACCCAAACTTCAGAACTATTTGCTAAAATTTATAATCAAATCAAAATCAATGATAAATTTCATTTTCTCCAATAGAAGACTTTTAAATTTTTAACCTTAATATCTCAGTCATTGACTTAACTACTCATTAGCTTTTCTCCAGTAACAAAAATTTGGCTCTAAAATGCTGCATTTTGACAGGATGGTCTTTTACCAAAATGGTTATAAACGAGAGCTAAGACAAAATTCATCACTACTTAAGTGGTGACTCAATGTGGGCAAAATGTTAAAGGATCAAATGCTCAATGACTCTTCACTTTGATGAGTGCTTTGATGAAAAATTTGGAGAAAAAAAAAATATATGTCCCATTCAAAGTTAATGAATTGAATGTAGTGAGAAAAAGAAACCTTTCTTTCCAAGCAACAAAGACTATCTGTGCATCTGTAGTATGAGATTAAAGGTAATGCAAGGACAACAGTGCTTTCACTTGTAGTGTTCTTTCCCCATTTTAGCTTGGCCCCATAATGCCTCATTTATCAATAATGTATTATGGGAGGTAGTTTAAAAATGTCCAAGTGATAAGTACTCTTTTTCCTGTTGGGTTCAGAATAAATGGGTAATAAATTACTGTAATACTGGAATTACAGAAGAATTTGCTTCAAAACTTCTGGGAAAATGAACTTTGTAAACCCTTAAAGTGTTTATTTGTTTGCTATGTATTTCTCTTTTCTATTTTCTTTTTGTTAAAGCATTCTACAAATATTATTGGCTAGACTTTCCTGTGCTTTAGATATAGGAGTGAAAAATTCGTATTTTCTTCAGTGTTGGTCCATTTTCCAGATATCACAGTAATTCTTTCTGGAACAGTAACTCTTCAGTTTTTTTCTGCTGTCACAGGTATTTATAGAGTCTCAAGAATTGTACATGCTAACTCAATTTAAAAAGGGCTTCCGGTCAATTGTTAGGTAAATGATCATAAAAAGCAATTTCCTTCTGGAAGCAAGAGGATAGGAAATTCCTATCGGAAAAAAAAAAAAAAAAAAAAAAAAAAAAAAATCTAAGTCTGAAGATTTGAAGTTTTCCATAAGTACTACGTTATACTATTCATGCTGAATTTTTGTCACAGAAATTGGATACAACAACAAAGACCATGTGATCTAAAGAAAGGGCAATGTTGATAACTTCTTGCCTTCTTCTGTCTAGTCACAGACACATCAGCAGTAAGATGTGGCAAATGACATAGTTGCTGACTAAATGTTCTATATCTTTTATTACTACACTTGTCTCCCACAGTTGAACAGGCAGGTTTCATGAAGTGTCATATTCTCATAACAATTGCATTTCAAACACTATTAATACCCTAACTGGGCAAACATAAGAATCACCATACTTTTTGCCTGGTCTACATGCAACCATCCTCACAGAAACACAGAAATGTTGGCCATCTTTCTGCCCATGATGGAAAGTTGGCAACACTATGCAAATTTGAGTTATCCCTATATGGGTTTCTCATTACATGTCATGTAGAAATTAGGCAGGGGAAGAGGTGCAAAGAAGGACACAGCTGCAGATCGAAAGCTACAAACTAAGATGCAAACATTTTTTTCATAACATTGTATATATTTGGACAACCTTATTCTCCATGCAGATACTGTATACTGCTGAAAACACAGAGACAGATGTAAAAAGTATATCTATATGAAGTCTTGAATCAAATACCTTTATTGACCTATTAAACAGTATCAGTTCTAGCATGGGTTTCCTGGGAATGGTGTAACTGTACCCAGGACATAAGCAAGCTTTCTACTCAGAGACTATAACATCTTTCCAGGATTCTCTGTCTTACTTCTCTACTCACATGACATTTTAAAACATACTCAATAAGATGCTGAACAGGAAAAAGTGCTTTTAACATTTGGCATTCAGTAGTTCCCCAAAGTAACACACATATAGATTGTATGTCTCTGCCAGAAGAAAGGAAATTTGTAACCTTTTTTCCACATTTTTACAGCCTGATATTTAGGACTATAGTATAGGACTATAGTATAGCATAGTAAGGTTTTGCTTCTCTCCATTTTTTATTTTTTATTTTATTTTATTTATTTATTTATTTATTTATTTCCAAATAGAATGCTTTTTCTTTTTTTTTTTTTTTTTTTTTTTTCCTGGGGATGTATTCCTCCCCCAGAGCACTCCATGGGTAAGGGTGGAGAAACAGTGTTCAAAGATTACAGAGAAAATTTCCTGTACTGTGACTATGAAATCAGAAGTAATCTGAACCTTATCATCTGAATACTGAATAAGAAGCAATCTGAATTACTTATCATCTGAATCCTGATAAGTAAATAGCATCGTTAAACATTTATTTTCCGAGTGATAACACAAAACACTTTCTCCTTCTTCCACCATGATGGTATATCCCAGACCAAAGACACTCCAATCCCAATACAGGCAGGTTCTAAAAATGAAAATTTTGCCACAGTAATATCAGTATTCTGTTTCTACCAAGGAATTCGTATAGAAATGAAAGGCCATCATTTAAATTTAGCATAAGTTCTTTACTAGAAAGGCTGAAAAAATAAGATTACCAATTTTGCTAATGGAAAAAGTTTATTCTATAAATTTTAAGTTTTAAGATGAAAGCAAAAAAAAAGTAATTTTGTTAATAAATTGATACTTTTTCAGCAATATTATTCTCAGTGGATGCCAAGTGAAAAAAAAAAAAAACCTGTCCCAATAAATTTGAAAGAAAAGTAGAAAAATATGCATCTATAAATAAGATCTGCTTGAGTTCTGTGGAGAAAATCCACCATTTATTAACACCGTTTTTCTCAAATGAAATCCATACTTCACCTATTGTTCCATGCCTAGGTTATGCATAACAAGGTGTTTTGTTTATTTATTTATACATTCGTTTATGCATTTATTTATGTATCTATGCTTGTTGAGTATATAATGAGCCCTAAAAAAAGGACAGGTCAGCTGAATATTGTCCAGTTTTCTATTTTCTTACACTGTCTTCAAAGTGTGTTGCAGTCTTCCAGGTCCCAGTATCCAGACTACTATTCTAAAACCATGACACATAGTGTTATTGTTTTCTTTCTATGGTTCCAAAATAAGACATAGTATTTACTAGCTCTGCTTCTAAAAATGGAGAAAAAAACATGTAACCAAGTACGTATTTACAGAAATTGTTTAGATGAGATGTGTTATCCATGTTGAGCAGAGAGAACTCAGGCACAGATATGCTGGTATGGAACAACTCTAAAGAAATATTAAACTAAGGCCATTTTATCAACTGACATTATCTACTTCTATTGAAACTGTTAAAATCCATCATGCTTTGGGGCTTGTAGCTTGTATTTCCTTAACAATTCCAGTCTGAAGCCCCAGTCTGGGATCTGAGACTTGCACAGTGAGGTCAAAAGCAACCTCTTGATCTCTACAAAGTACTACTGTTAAATGAATTGCATGACATGACAAATCTTCATGTGCAAATAGATTAGTTGTTATGTTATTGGCATTGAAAAGTCAAATGACATCTTTCTTATTCACTTAATGTTGCTCAGATCTTCAGCTTGGCCTCACAGGTGCATGCTGACTGGAACATGAATGATCATACAGTGACATTGTCACTTTGATATTTGCTCTGTAAGGATTTATAAATGGTGTAGATTTCGGGTTTATTCTTTGACTAATGAAGAGTCATATATCAACAACAGTCTAATGGTTTCAAAACAAGTTAAATCATATTCATAATAGGATTAAACACTGAAATATTTGAAACAGCAGATGTCTATCAAGCTTGATAGCTAGGAACAGTTATAATTCAATAAATGAATAAAGCTGAAGCGGGTTGGAATGTAAAGACCTGAGCTGTGATGTGTAGCATCTCATCAGAGGTTTCAGTTGCAGTGCATATTATTTATTAAACTGTCAATCTGCTGTAACTAGAAAGGCATTAGACAGTGTTCCACATCAACCAGCTCAGGGTTGGCTGGGAGTGATATAACAGTAAGTCTTGGAATCATTATCCAGTTGCTTCAGGGTAAGACAATATATGCCGGTAAATTCAGTGATAGCTCTGACTAAATGTTCAAATACGAGTGTCTTTTATTTTGTTTTGTTTTCATATCAGAGCAACTGGCAATACCCATATGGAATAAAGAGACAATAGATTGGGTCTTTAAAGTGGAAATGTCATCCATCCCTGCAAACATGATAGTGACTGTGAAAACTACTGTAGTTTGTTGTTTCTCTCAGCTTCTGGAAAATGTCCTTGACAGAAAAACAGGCAACAGAATGTATTAGGATGAGTCCTTTCCAAAGGCAATCTGTCTGGCAAAGATGACATTGATGTGATTTTCTGATCAAGGAGAAAAAAAAGAACAAAACTGATTTTCAAAATGAAAGAAAGCTCTGAGAGTAAAATCAATGTCTATGTATGTTCCTTGCTTTTATCAGAAGACATTAGCACTGGCACATGTAAAAAAATATACAGAGAATTCTGCCTAAGTAAGTCTATATCTACTCATTTTAAGACTGAAAGTTTTTGTTTTGCCTGGGATGCATCAAGTGAAGAGAAGTTGTCTTGAACCACATATTTGTAAATCACTCCAAAATAATGCCTCCTATTTATTTCCATGGGAACTACAACAGATACATTGGGCACGGTAATGCTATTTGATAGAGTACATTCTCAGCTACAGTACACCATCTTTCAACATAATCATCACCATTAGCTATGCATCTTTGAAAACGATGAGCAAGAGCCTGCATGCCATACTCATAAAAGCCTGTACCAGTGGAGTTTACCAACAATTGCTGTTGCCACTACTGAAAAGCACCACCCACCTCCTTACAGAGCTCGCATCCACTGTTCAGTCTCCATAAACATTCACCAAGTGTTGATGAATTACAGTAGGTGCCTTTTTTGGGGAGGGGGGGGAAGAGGGGAGGAAGGAGGAAGAGGGCAAGGGTGAAGGAATTCAGTGACACACCTTTGCCCCATATACACTTCCAGGTCACACAGTCAGTCCCAATGCTGCCATCTGTTGCATGGCAACAAAATGCAACAGATTAGATTAGATCAAAGATTATCGTCAAGGAGGTTCAACCTCTAATGCTGTAACACCAACATTGCTCTCTGATATTGTGGACTGACATAATACAATAGAAGATACTACTTTCAGTGCTCCCTTCATAAAATATATAATATAGGTAATGTATATAAGTAACAAAACTTTTTATTTCTTATAATTTTTTTTATTTAAACATGAAAATGGAGAACAAAAACCAAAAAATAGCAATTAACCTTGATTTTGTGAAAATAATGCATCAGTAATTCAGTGGCAGTGGGTGCAGTTCTTAGTGAGGTCTCAAGGAGTTCATTGGAGATTTTTGATTGACATTTATTTTTCTTTTGTTTCATCTTTGAAAATACTTATTCACAAATACACAGACTGCCAAAAAATGATGACATTAAAAAATTGTGATTGTGAAGTATATTTCTCTCTGCTATGATAAGGCTTATGAAAGTCCAGTAGAGAAACATCATCAGACTGAAAATGAAGTCACAAATATAACAAAAAATATTAATTCTTGTGTGGTCTTGAAACTTGTTCTCTTTATCACAATGGAAAGCATGATTATATTTTTTCTGCTTCTCACAGACTTGTGTTCACCAAATGTAATAAAATGCATTAAACTACTTGCCATAACTTGAGTCAGCACAGCACTGTTCACTCTCCTTGTCTGAGTTTCATTCCAGATATGGTTAATAAAGCACCACTGTTTGATTGCTGCTGAGTGATGTGTGCGTACTGGCTCCTGCCATGATATTGCAGCACAGGGAATAGGCCATATTGTGAGCCGTGCGGAGCCATAGTTGGACATGCCTGTTATAGAAGTTAATACATAGGTCTCGGATACATGTGTCTGAAAGCATGCTACAAACTATTTCACGTGTAAAAAGTTTATCATGGTATTGGTGGAACATGTATTAAATTAGCAATACACTCTGAAATCTGAGGACACTTCTAAAATTTGAGCAGTGCATGCTGAAGGAAGCATGCCTAAAAATGGAGTCACACTGGACAGCAAATGCTGGTATAGGGATTGGGAAAAGCAGAATGCTAGGAATGGAAAATTCTTGCTTCAGGCAAAAGTGAGTACTGTACAGTTGTTCTTAGCAGTCCTCTGTATTTTTGTTTCTTTTAGTCAGAGCTGTCACATCAAAGGATTTGAGCAGTCACTCATCAGCTGTCTTCATGCTCATAGTTAAAAGTCTTGAACACTGAGTCTTAGAGTACTGCCTATGGTTAGTGTCAAAGCAGCGCCTGTGTGCACTGAGCTGTACTATTTATTTGGTGCAGATATCAGATAGCCAACCATCCATAAGCATTTTGTATGGATAGTTTAAATACAGTGAATGGTTAAAGTTGACCCATTAAATACTACTGAGACATTTTTAAGGTAAATCTCCAGTCATATAACATCAGCTTCACAAAACGAGATACAATTAAAGGTCATTTGCTATGTCAGAGAACATATGCTGATATTATCAAACATATGGGGGAAAAAAGGAAAATTACACCAGTAAAATGCAATAAAATTAAGGAAGAGTAGTGTACGTAGAAAGTTACACATGTTATATCTGTAGCTGTGGGTGTCCTAAAAAGAAAAAAAACCCTGCTTGTTATTAAATTGACAGGAGATATTTTTGACAGCATAGAACATGCTATCTGTATACATGCCTTACCAAGTACTCAAATGCTAGTGTCTCTATGAACACTGAACATTATCCAAACAAACAAACCAAATAAAACAAATAAAATAGTAATTATTTTATAAATATTGTACATATAATATTTACTTAACTGCAAGAATCCCTAATGAGGCTTTCTACGATCTCAAACATTTTTGATGTAAATTTTCTCTAGGAAAAATTGTTATGTAAATATATCTTGGCAATGAAATGAAGAGATTACTTCTAAGAGACAGAAAGTAGATTATTTTTATATGAAGAAACTTTGCCATCACTTTCATAGATGTTTGAAAATGTTAGTTGTCACAGTTGTTTGACGGCATTGAAATCTTCTGGGGCCCAAAGGATTGAATTCCATTTCAAATTCTACATCTTTGTTGTACGGGTGTGAAGCTACATAGTGCCAGGAAGACATGAGAGTGGGCAGCTCCATGAAGGATGTGACCCAGGAATGTGGGTGATAGCCAGGCAAGGAAGGCAGGGACTTCATTGAAAAGAGGTGTAGTCCCACAGTAATTGAGATAGAAGAGGAGAACCACTGGCAGTAATCAGGGTAAAAAAAATCTGCAGAATGGATGGGCAGGGCCATGTGGACAGAATATGGAGACAGACATACCAAGACAAAAAATTAGGGTCTGGGCCAATAAGAAGACAGTATAGCACAGGTATTTCTACAGTGTATTCCCAGTGAGGGCCTGAACTTCAATGCAGTTTTCATGGGAGGAGGAGAGGCCCCTGTGGAGACTGCTTCCAGACCTCAGCCCAGGTCACCACTAGACTGTTTCAGAGCCAACCCTACAATCCACATCCCAAGACCAGAAGGGTGGAAGAGGTTGCAAAGTGTATGGATGCAATTTAGGACCCAGACTATGGCTGCTTTTTTAACGTGAGACTTGAATCTTCACTTCAATGCCAAATTAAATAGTCCTTTTATTTATTTTTTTTTTTTAAGGAAGTTTACAGACAGGATGACATTCTACATTATCAGAAGCGGAAAGTAGATACAATTATATGACTTTGTGAATCCAGTGAGTGAGAATCAGATTATTGTTTCACATAAAATCTGTCCCTGCATGTAATAAGACTGTTTAGACTATAAAAGGTTGAGAGATATCACTGTCTCCCTCCACTATATATAAATTTATATCCCTAAGACTATTCATTAAGGGGAAAGCAATAAGAGAAAATTAGATGCCTCGAATATCAACTGTATTAAATACGAGGTGATGACTAATCTGTTGCATCTAATATAACAAATTGCTTGCTCAGGTTATTTATAATTTTCTCTAGATATTGTTGAAGTGTGTTTTTGGGATATCAACTCTATATTTTTTTACTGTGTTCAAGAATAGACCAGACACAGTTTCTCTAAGAATGATTTGTATCCACCACAGATCTTTTCCCAAGTGCCTACAATGTCTTGTTATTGGCAATCCCTATTATAGAAATTTGAGTCCAAATTCTGTTTCACAGATCACATGTACGTCAATTTCTACAGAATACATCTCATTTATTCTTAATCTGCATAGATAACTGGTCCAGTTTTCAGTTCAATTTTCATTTAGGGATGTCAAAGGAATAAAAAGAACAACACTGAATAATTGAACCAACAGTATTAATTTCAAACACCTTTTGCATATCAGAATTTGATTCCTCCTTCTTTAAGCCCGTAAAATCTTTATATATGACTGATGGCTTGGATGACAGTGGATATATATGATTTATATGTTGACTGAAATTCAGTAAAATAGTAATATAAAATAGCAACAAATCAATTTTTAAATAAATAATTTTATTTATTTATAAAATAATATATTTTGTGATGTTGTGAAAATCTGTCTTTGGTGTTTCTTTTTTTTTTTTTTTTGTTTTTTTTTTTTTTTGGCTCAAAACTTGCTTCCTGAGGTATTTCTTGTGATAAGACTCTGACTGATTTATTGAGGAGGCAAGTGATGGGTGCTACCGTGTGACAATCAACATCACTTTGGGGACATTTGAAAACACCTTCCTCCAGAGCCTCTGGAAGACAGGGCTAAACCCTCCTGCCAATGATCTATTACATTTTGTTGCCATGCGACAGATGGCAGCAGAGGGGCAGTCTGACAAAATGGCATCTGATGTGGAAGTGGAGATGACGCAGAAGTGTAGAATTGAATTCCTCCGTATGGAAAAAATAGCACTCATTGATATTCATTGGCACTTGCTGTACCTTTATGGTGACCAAATAGTGGATGTGAGCACAGTGAAGTGGTGAGTGGAGCAGATTTAAAGAAATTGATGAGTAGAAACCTAATAGCAAAGTTTTCTTACTGTTATGCAAAGTAATCGTTATTGGCAGTATTGGGGTAGCATTGAGATCATTCTCCAAGAATGCTGCACCAGTTGATCATCGGGGAACAGCTTATATTTTCACATATATTATGTATTCAATACGTTCCCAAATTCATTATTCTATCCACCCTTAATGATTGTCTAACAGACAGAACCTAATCTGGTGATCTTCGACATCATCTAGTCTTCTAGAACCATGATAGTCCACTCTCAGTCCATTGTTAGCCCCTGGGGTGGTCATTTACTCCTTCCCAACACTCCTTTTGTCCCCAAGATTGATGTAGAATGCAAGGACAATAGAGAAGTCTCTGCACACACAAAAAAAGGATGACGAAGGAGAACATCTTGATGCTGTCTGTCACATTCTAGGCATTCCACTGTTGCTTCTTTTGCCTTTTAACAAGACCAGCCCTACAGCATATCTCCCCATCTTCAATACTACTTCACAATTTTCATCCACAATATCTAAAGAGTAGTGTGGTGTTGCAAGCATTAACAGAATATTCTGTGTAATTGCTTATTCAAATCAGTACATTTAAGCAGTGGCAATAGCAATGTGGAAGACAAGCCATGTTCTGGACAGTCACACACAGCTGTCATACTGTAAAATGAAGAGTGTCTCGATAAGTTTATCCACATGAATCAGCATATTACAATCAGAAGAACGTGTAGAGATGAATATCATCTTCAGTGCACTGGAAACAATGGAGGCAACATTGGATTATCACAAAGTTTTTGTCAGGTGAATGCTCACACAGGAACAGAAAGAACACCATATGCAAGTTTGTCAAGACCTATTGAACTAACAAGAGGCTGAAGGTAATAGATGCCTGGATTGCATCATTATTGATGTTGAAACATGGTGTCATCATTACCAGTCAAAGTTCATGGTGTGTCAACATATGCATTCTTCAGTGGAGTAAATGTTCAAGACGCAGCCCTTATTAGGTAAAGTGATGCACACTGTCATTTGGGATAGGAATGTGATGATCCTCAGCTGTATGCTTGAATTTCCAGTGTCAGACCAGAGAATAAGATAAACTTTCTCTTGCAGCATGATAACATCAGGCCCAATACCAGTTTGAAGACAAAATGTGGAGCATATTGCCAGTCCTGGATGGACTGTCTTACCATGCCCACTGCAGAGTTCAGATTTGGTGCCTTCTGATTTCCATCTATTTAAAAGATATTCTGCATGGGCTACATTTTCCTAGCCACTATATGCCACTATAGCAGCTGTGTAACAGTGGGTCACCTCAGCTGGAATAGATTTTTACAAGAGCAGCATGCAGGCTCTGGCTCTTTGCAGGTGAAAGTGCATAGCTAACGGTAGTGACTATGCTAAAAAAATAGTGTTTTGTAGCTGAGAATTTGTTCTATCAAAAAGATTTATTGTATTCTTTGTATCTGTTGTAGTTTCCATGGAAATAAATTGAAGGCATTACTTTCAGAGCCACTTAGGATGATTGCTGGTCAAAAACATGATTTAATTCACAATAGTTAGGGTGGGAAACAAGCTTGACTTCTCATAATGAAGCACGCTTCTTAGATATTCAAACTGTAATTGAGAGATATTCAAAGAACACAGCTTCAAAACAAAATGCAATGTACAGCACCCTTGATAAAAATATCTTGTAGTGTAGTTCCACTGAATGGCAAGCTGTTTATCATGAGAATTGCATCATTTTCACTGGAGAGAAAACAGTCATCAGTTGCTCTCTTTGTTGAAGTTTCGTAGTTTAAGTACTGAATAATAAAACAGGCCATTAAAAGTGGTGCTTAATAATAACTATTTGAAAAGCTCATGTGAAAACAGATAGTGGTCCTGTCTGCTCTGTGTATGTCTTGGTATCAATATACTGTGAGAACAGCATATGGTTTCTTTGATGGAAAGTAATGGAAAATGACAAACTGTTTGAAGATACCGTGGTGCCAATTTCATGAATAATGCATTAGAGTGACAGGTATAATCAGTTCAGTTTCATAGTCTGCAGCCTCCAGAGACACAACAGCAGCACGTAGAGGAATAATCATTCTTCTAGAATGACCTGACACTTCTCTTTTTTTCCTTGACATTATTTTATTGAGATTACACTAAAATAAAAAATAAAAAGCCAAAAATATTATGTCATGATACAGAATAAAGTTAGTCTCTTCCTACTGTTTACCTTATAAAAGTAAGCACTAATTTAAAGTTTTTAATTCTTTTTTTCTGTGCTTAAATTGGCCTTTATTTGATAGTAAAATAAAATTTTTAAAAAAGATGGTTATCATTTATGCATTGAAACCATTTCCAATTTTGAAGGAATGACTTTATGTTATTGCAAATGATGAAGTGTACATACCTAAAAATGTTTTAAAACTGTATTACTTTCCTATACGAAAATGAAGTGAAAGACTAATTTTGTATGTGTATGCATACAAATAAGAAATACATATATTTCATGTTTATAAGTATATACATATATATTGAAAAATCACAGAAAAACTATCTAAAAGAGTTTTACACTTAGACAAACATATCCCTCTTGGCACTCGAATCTTACATTATAATTTCATGACTGCATGGTATTAAATATTATTTAGGTTTAGTGACTTGGGACACATCATTTCAGTGTTTGTATTTATACTTACACTCAAATACCTACTCATATGTTTCCAGGTTAAAAGTTCATTTTCCACCTGACAAATGAGGTAGAGTGAGACAGAATGATATAATTACATATTGTCGGGAATAACCCACTTGGCCAGGGAAACCTGCTGATAAACCTGG
>NW_024962263.1:38511197-38517228 GCF_019238085.1 Lagopus leucura
TGTCGGGAATAACCCACTTGGCCAGGGAAACCTGCTGATAAACCTGGGGAAGCCCACCAACTTAATATGAGTGAACAGCTTCGTTTATTGTAACCACAGCAGACCTTATATAGATACAGAACCTGAAACCATGGTTATAAACAACTCTATAAATCACATACCTAGGGTACAGTGTTTAGACAAGCATGTCGAAGGAACAAAGGCGAGCATTCCAGAAATCCATTCACCAAGCACGAACAATCCTAGGTACAATCTAATGGTACAATCTATGCTATGTTCCAAGCATAAACCGTCCCTGGCTCCTAAGCCACGCAAGCTAGTTCGAGTATCTTTTAGAAACTCAGATTCAGATACAGATTAAAACCCACTGCAACATATGTCCAAGTTTCATCTTTATGAATCTGTTCTGCTTGCTATATATCCATTTAAAAAAAAAAGTTGACATATCACATTACAAAAAAAAAAAGAAAGACATTGTGACAAGAGTGCTCTCCAAATTAACTGAGCAGTGAGTAGCAGTTTTATTTGTAAGCATATATGTATGGTTGCGTACATATATGTGTATGTATGTATATGTATACACAAGTATTCACACATACACATACATACTCACACATACACATTCATGGATGTGGAGCTCTTGAAAGAGGAGTCCAGAGGAGGATCGCTAAGATGATCAAGGGCTGGAGCCCCTCTCTTATGAAGAAAGGTTGATGGAACTGGGCTTTTTTAGCTTGTAGAAGAAAAGGCTCCAGGCAGACCTCATTGCAGCCTTCTAGTACTTGAAAGGAGCATAAAAACAGGAGGGGGAACAGCTGTTTACGGGGATGGAAAGTGATAGGACAAGGGGGATTGGTCTTAAACTGAGATGGGGGAAGTTTGGTTTAGATATTAGGAGGAAGTTTTTCACTCAGAGGGTGGTGACACACTGGCACAGCTTACTGAAGGAGGTTGTAGATGCCTCATCCCTGAAGGCATTCAAGGCCAGGCTGGATATGGCTCTGAGCAGCCTGGTCTAGTAGTTGGTGACTCTTCACATAGCATGGGGGTTGAAACTAGATGATCATTGTGGTCTTTTTCAACCAAGGGCATTTGATGATTCTGTGATTCCATTCTACGTACATTCATTTGTGTTTGCTTATATACATATCTTAGATATTAGAAAAAAAAGAAAGAAAAGAAGATGGAATCTGTGTACGTTAACGTAGGAAAACATCTGGAAAAGTAAAATTAGGTGATTAAACAATTATAAAAGAAGTTGGCAGAAATGTATTTCAATAGAACACCATCACTAGTGAAGTGTTGATTATGTTATAACAGTATGACTGTGTATTCCACTTTGTTATGAGTTCTAGTCTTTCCACCCTTCCTTCATTCTAGTTATAATTTCATGTGTAATTGCTGTCCACCTTTGTGCTTTTAGAGAACAAGTATATGTGAAAATGTTTTATATCACGTTGGGAATATCATGCTTTATTTACATTTTATAAGAACTTCAGAATAGTTGGGATTTTGAACTGTGAATACTAACCAATAAAATCCAGTAAATCACTATTAGAAGCATTATGGTTTGAAGCATTTCTAATTCCTCTAGCTCGGTGGAAATCTAATCTTGTAAAGAGAAACATAATAAGCTCTAGGTCTCTGATTTCTAATTTGGTCCTAGTAAATAAATATTATACTTCCCACAGCCTCTGGAATTTAACATACAGGAAAGATGAATTGTGCAACTACCTGTCTTTCCTTGCAGCACTTTTTTTTTTCCTACAGACTTTATGAACACATTAGGATCTTCCTGCTTTTCTGACAATTTGAGCCCATCCTCTTATGAAAGCAATCCCTGACAGTCTCATCCAATACTTGAGCACTCTCTATCATTTGTAAATCGGCCATTTCTGACAGAGTTGTAGTGGATTTTCATTGTCATTGCTATCTTTCTTGCCCTTAGAGATTTTAGAATGCTAGAAAGTTCTGCTTGTGTTGAAATGAGAATGAAAATCTTAGTAGATACAGGAGTGATTTTAGGCCTAGGGGAGCTGGTTTTGTAATGAGCTCTCCTCATCATTTAGTAGATTTATAATAAGTGAGAGTTCTTTATAAACCATTCTCTCTGCCAAGTAAAGAAAATAATGCAAAGCAACAAGTAACAGATTTAATCATTTCTCTATTTGTTGTGTTGGCTCAATGCCTTCACTTAAATACTTTGAAACAGTACTATTTGCCTGAACTTCTCAAATGTAGCAAAACAGATGCTCAGACTGAAGAGCTTCCATTTTCATTTCCAATGATGTCACAGTCATATAAAACTAGTGCAATGAAAGATTAGCACACAAATAGCTGTTAAAAGTTTAATTGTGATCACGCATTTAGCATTTACTTATCAGCTGTTCTTCATATGATGTATATATAAGATTATATATAAGAATAAAAGTTGAATACAAATAATTATCTGTAGTGCTTTCCTGGGAGCATAGAGTTAAATGCGGAGAATACTGGATATTCTGTGTGCAGTTCTGGGATTCTCAGGTCAAGATAAGGAACTTCTAGAGAGAGTCCAGCAGAGGGTCACAAAGATGATTGAAGGCCTGGAACAACTCCAATATGAGGTCTGAGAGACCTGGAACTGTACAGCCTGGAGAAGAGAAGGCTAAGGGCACATCTTATAAATGCTTATAAATATCTGAAGTGCAGGAGTTAGATTGATGGATCCAGGATATTTTCTGAGGTTCCTAGTGACAGGCCAAGGGGCAATAGGCACTAACTGAAACAAAGGAAGCTGCTCATGAACATGAGGAAGAGCTTTACTGTGAGGATGGCAGAGCACTAGAACAGGCTGTCCAGAGAGGTTGATGAGTTTCCTTCTATGGAGATATTTAAGACCTGTCTGCATACCAACCTGTGTGATCTGCTTTAGGGAAACATCTTTACCAGGGGATTTGAACTCGATGATACTAAGGTCCCTTCCAACCTCTACAATTCTGTGACTCTGAATTCTGCCAGGTTAGATCTAAGGACAGGATCAAACTGCATCAGTTTACCTGTGCAAGCTAAAACAGCCACTATAGTCATTTTGGGGTCAGAAGATATGATAAAAGAAAACGTGTTTTTCCTAGGACAATCTTAAATCAAACTTTTAGATGATCTTTCAATAAATATTGTGGCATGCATAAATGACTATTGAAACAATATTTTCTTGCCAGATAATGCCTAGAATGAGCAGTAACAAGAGCAAAATTTTCATGCAGATAAACCTCTAAAAAAACCAAATAAACAAACAAACAAAAAAAAACCATTCACCTATAACACTATTATAGAGTTCTAGGCACAAATAACATTAAAAAAGAAAGTAGATAACTCCTGATTGCTTTATGTGACCCTCCACCCAACCTCATCTCCCTTGCACAGTAAACTGCACAGTAAAATTCCTTTCCAGTTTGTGATTATTGAAGTATCTAATACCATCATGCAGATCACTTGTTTTTATGTCTTGGGCATAGCTGATCTATGCTGTCAACTTGGGCTTACCTCAAAGATAGCCATTCTGCAATTCTGAGGTCATGAATGACCAAGATTCTGTATGGAAACATACAACTATGAGTAGAAGCCAGAAAACTGTGCATGAAGACTCTACAGGCTCTACTCTACAAGGTCTAATACAGGGTTTAGGAGGTAAGGATAAGGGTAAGGAGTACCTTACAAAACATACCTTATGAAAACATAGTACCCACAAACACAACACACACAAGATAACAGTGGCTGTAGAAGTAAACCTGGGTATAAATCAGAGAGTAACTCCCAGAATCTATAACTCATACACAATCTGGAATACTTCTGTCAATTTTCCACTGGCCAACTCAATGGTCCTCTAAAAAATTGCTATCTGCTCAGCATCTTTAGTCGTTGCTCTAGCAGTACCTTTTTTTTTTTTTTGGCATTCTCCTGTGTTCCAGGGCAGACACAAGACAGATGGCTTAACTATCTTCTCTTTCCAATTTCTCCTACAGCAGGAAGGAGATTGGATGAGAAGAACATTGAAGCAGTTCCTAAATCACCAGAAAAATATGTGAAGAGATTAAAAGTCTTAAAGATCTGTGAAGACACAATTAATTGTTTTGTTAATTGTATGATGGCCTCTTCACAGCCCCCTGACTCTCAAGGGCAAAGATTTCAGTAAGGAGTAAAGACATAGACATATTCCTTTGTTGATCATCTCCAAAGATGACTGTTCAAATAAGAACTGTGAATAGCGTGATTCACCAGCTGATGAATATCTCTTATGCTCTCCCTCTTCCTATGACAGAGACCACAGCTGCAAAGTCTTTATAAGGATTTAGTGACACTGCATTAAGTAATGAGGAAAAGATTGCCAAAGTAAGATGGCTAAAGTACTCTGTGGAAATGTCAGTGCCTATCTACTCTTCACAGAGTGAAGAGGGAGTTGAGCATTACTCCCAGAGTGATAGAAAAAGCCTCTGAATACTGCAATTTGTCATGCTGAAAAAGGGGATGAATTGAATATATTACACTTATGAAACATAACTTAGTAAATCTGCCCATGTGCTTAGCATCCTGAAACACTAATGTTGAGATTCTAACTGGCTGGGATCCACGAACTGTTTCTGATGCAATTTGAGCCAGATTATGGCACTGTGCTCCTGAAACATCCTCATGCTACCTACCAGTATATGTCTTCCTACTCTCAGAAAACTCATCTGGCCATAAGTCTCAAATCCTGAATGTCGTAGCACAATAAAAACAATAATTTTCTTGAGGCTTGAAGTACAACCTCCAAAATATTCAGTTTTTACTTCTGCGGACATGAAGATAAGGCTATTTCCATACCTTTTGTACCTATGTTTCTATTCAAGAAGCAAGGGAAAAAATAAAAGAGGTAAATAGAAACAAAGGAGGAATACATGAAAACAGAAAACAGAATGAAAGGTAGACTATCTGTACCTGTCTAAATGTACGTGTTGGAAGGATGTATTGTTAACATTTTTGTTTAACTGAGGAATCATTTACTGTAAACTTCTTTTTCCATGGATATATATATATAGATAGGTAAACTAGAGCAAGCAGATGTATACGTAAAACTTAAATGTTTGTGTATTTAATATTCATGGTACTACCATGTTTTTCTCCCAAAATTAGTCTAGCTGAAAATATGTTGACATTTAATAACACTCTTTATTGAGTTCATTAATAAATGAGTATGTAGCTAAGTTAAACACTTTTGCCTGTGAAATCTACAGAATTAGCAGGCTTAATATTACCATGCTCAGTAATATAGGGATTTTCATAAATAGGGAAAAGTATCTACACAAGTTTGTGAGAATGATCATTTAACAGCAAATTGCATTGTGGTTACGTGTTTGGTAATATAAGTACCATAGAGAATAGCAGATAGGACAATAAGAAGGAAGTGGGATTAGGAGAGGTATATGAAAAAGCAATTTAATTTTCAAATTAAAAGGGGTGAAAAAGGAAGACAAGAAAAGAGCAGAAACTGTTGAAATTTTGAATGAAGAGCTGTGGTGGTATTTAAAATGGTAAAAGGTGACTCTATATGATTAACATAAAAAACATTTTGCAGAGTATGAAGTATAGCTGAGAGTAATTGAGAACACAAACAATAATTTCTGAAACAAGGACAGAGGGGGCAGAATATAAGATATCTATGTGAAAAGGCCCTTGGTACAAAAGAGTTAACTAAAGCCTCTGTTATTACAGCTCTCAGCAGACTGCTGGAGGAAAAAGCTGACACAATCTAACCACTATTTCCAAGGAAAGCCTGAAGTCTTACATCAGCCAGAGCTATGAATTAATCATTGTAAATAGATTCTTGTAAACAGTATAATTCTTCCCTTGCTTTTTGGAAAGCGGACCAGCTCTAAGTAAAAAACTGCAACATGGCATAGTTTACAATTATCAAACTAAAGATTTAACATCAAAGGAGGAAAATAACATATACAGCCCACAACCATCCATCCATCCATCCATCCATCCATCCATCCATCCATCCATCCATCCA